>NW_019397062.1:140875-241215 GCF_000591075.1 Eurytemora carolleeae | reverse complement strand
GGGGGGGGGGGGGGGGGGGTTACTAAACCTCATTTCCATAGATGCTTATTAAACCGTTTTACAAAAAAACATAATATTTTGTACAGGAATGCCCACAAAGGATGAGACTGTAAAGACGGCTTGAAACTCTTCAAATAGGACAATTTCAAGTTTTCTGCTTTAAATGTGACCTCAAATGGCATATTTAATTATTTGGAAAAGAAAGAAGCTTATAGTTTTATAAATCATGAATTTAAAGGAAGTGTTCGTGAAAAATGAAATGTGTATAGGCTCACGGCGAAAAATAATCGCTTTTGATCGCCACTTATCTTACTTCTATCTGTTTCGTCTATATAAGAAGAAAATTATTAAAAACGACATATACCGAAGAACCTAGCGTCCATACAAATTAGGAAAGTTGCAACATTCAACTCGAATCGTAAAATAATAAACTTAATTCCAAACAAATCATTCAAATATTACAAACAAAATTCATCGATTATTTTTCGACGCATTCGTATATAGTTTAAAGTCATATATTTTTTGGGTAACCCAGTATGCACTAAAGGGACTGAACTTACATCAAACTCATGTTTTCAATTCCTTACAATCTTTACAACCTGATGGTTTACACCTTTGATATTTTATTGCATAAATATATGATGAAATATAAAGTATTTGTATGATGTCGAGAAACTATAGGGAGAATACCTTTTATCATAATTTTCATTTTGCATAACGTTTACATGAAGAAATATATATAATTGTTAGATATTCATTATATCTATCCAACTATCTAACTATCAAATTATCCAACTATCTAACTATCTAACTATCTAACTATCTAACTATCTATTTAATCGACACCACTTTGTCGGAAAATGATTAAAGCCACTTATACCGTTTATTAATTCAGCCGACATCAATCCTTCAATCATTTTATCAATTAATCAACTTCAAGATACAATTAAACCAATTAACAAATCATAAATTATCACAGAGCCGAGAACTTTTGAATAAATAGAATGAGTTAAACTTGGATTATCCTTGAGAATTTGAGTTTAGCCAATGAGAGTTTCGAAAAGTTTTCAAATTCCACCAAATCGAATCTAATCTAGCAGATTTGGAGATAGATTTGTCTTAGCTCAGCTCGATATCAAATAAAAGTTTTTGACCCTGGAGTCTTTATTATATTTATATTCAAGTGGATTTGTTTGTTTTTGATCAATATCGTCAGCTCTGAACCGTTATTATTAAAAACATAATAAAAGTTATTATATCAAAGGATTGTAGTGAATAAATTGACTTGTATACACTTTGATAATACAATATTATTTCAATAGGTTTTATTGTTTATATCTATTAATAAACCTATAGAAATAAATAGTTACGTTTAAAACTTTGAACAGTGAAAAAATAAAAAGTATTTTGGGTACATTTTTAATCTACATTAATCTTTTCCATAAAAAAAATACAAAACATTATTATGACTTGCTGCAATGTTTTTTTTGTAATGTAAAAATCAATAAAAGTATTTTTAAATCAGATAATTATATTAACCCGCTTAATTGGTTTAACTGGCTAATCATGTATCTTGCATTGAAATTTAATTAGGCTTTGGTTAAATGTTTAAAGACTTAAATATACTGTAAAAGTATATAATATGGACCTTAATTAAAAATTGGCATAATTTAGCAAATTTTCTTTTTTTAGATGCACCATAAATAAAAATTATCAATTGATAGCTAAAAAAATAAGGATATTTCTGTTATCATTGATCAGCCAACCTTCAAAATTGCATCGTTGTGAATCGATCAAACCACTCTAAAAATGGAGAATCCATGAAATCATGTTCACAGTCCCTTTGGCATAAATGCATAATCTTTCTTTTATTAACAAAAGATTGGTTCGACATTTTTACCAAACTATAAATTCCTTTATTTTTTCTAGCTCTGAAATCTTTGCAGCATGATATTTCAAATTATCGATTCTGCTGATTCATATAAAAAAATTGAGTATAAAAGATTAACGCCATTAGGTTTCAAAGATATAGGGATTAAAAAATTACAGTTTGTTTAACTCTTTCTCAATTATTTTCTGACTCTAAACTTCTTGAAAAGTACCATTAATGATTCCCAAGGTTAAATATACAACCAGGGCTGGAAACTCTTGTTTTGAGATATCGAGATCATAACTTGAGCTTAATCTTTTGCTAATCTGCAGATTAAATAATTCTTTATTGGATATCCTGCAGTTTAATTAATGTACACTGAAGTATCCCTGAAATGAAAAGATTACTTGTATTTATCCTCAAATAAAAAGTGCCCACAGTGGATATAGAGTTCAAGCAATTGGGAATTTGAGATTTCAACAAAAAGTTTTAGGTTAGTGTGTATTAAAAACAAACAATTTATATATTTCCTTTTTCCCCGTAATCCAACAATTGTAAAAACAGCTGTTTCCTGCTCTAGTCAATGAAAAGAAATAAGTTTAAGCCAATTTCTACACAGAAGAAATAAGTTTAAACCTATTTCTACACAGAAGAAATAAGTTTAAACCAATTACTACACAGAAGAAATAAGTTTAAACCAATTGCTACACAGAAGAAATAAGTTTAAACCTATTGCTACACAGAAGAAATAAGTTTAAACCTATTGCTACACAGAAGAAATAAGTTTAAACCAATTGCTACACAGAAGAAATAAGTTTAAACCTATTGCTACTCAGGAGAAATAAGTTTAAACCAATTGCTACACAGAAGAATAAGTTTAAACCAATTTCTGCACAGTAGAAATAAGTTTAAACCAATTTCTACACAGAAGAAATAAGTTTAAACCTATTGCTACACAGAAGAAATAAGTTTAAATCAATTACTGCACAGTAGAAATAAGTTTAAACCAATTTCTACACAGTAGAAATAAGTTTAAACCAATTGCTACACAGAAGAAATAAGTTTAAACCAATTTCTGCACAGTAGAAATAAGTTTAAACCAATTTCTACATAGAAGAAATAAGTTTAAAGCAATTTCTACACAGAAGAAATAAGTTTAAACCAATTTCTACACAGGAGAAATAAGTTTAAACAAATTTCTGCACAGAAGAAATAGGTTTAAACCAATTGCTACACAGAAGAAATAAGTTTTAAAAAATTTCTGCAAAGTAGAAATAAGTTTAACCCAATTTCTACACAGAAGAAATAAGTTTAAACCAATTTCTGCACAGAAGAAATAAGTTTAAACCTATTTCTACACAGAAGAAATAAGCTTAAACCAATTTCTACACAGAAGAAATAAGTTTAAACCTATTTCTACACAGAAGAAATAAGTTTAACCCAATTACTGCACACAGAAGAAATAAGTTTAAACCTATTTCTACACAGAAGAAATAAGTTTAAACCAATTTCTACACAGAAGAAATAAGTTTAAACCTATTTCTACACAGAAGAAATAAGTTTAACCCAATTACTGCACACAGAAGAAATAAGTTTAAACCTATTTCTACACAGAAGAAAAAAGTTTAACCCAATTTCTGCACAGAAGAAATAAGTTTAAACCAATTTCTACACACTTCAAAAGGTTGAACTGTCTTTAGTCAATTTTTATACGTCGAATATGACGTCAGGATTTCCTCTAAAGTGTGGTTTATTTTCAATTAGAAAAAACTACATAAATTTACTGCGTGTTTAGTGAACGAGCAAGAAAACGACCGAGATATGTCCCATTTATGAAACGAAACGACAAGATCAAGGTTTCAAAATTGAACTTTTGAGAAATATTTCTTGCTCTTTATACAGCACTTATTCTGAAGTTTACACTCCTATCCACGATTTCTTTGATCCATGAGAAAGGCACTGGCTTTTAACACTGATTTGATTAATGATTGCTGCTGACAGCTCTTGTATTGACGGTATTGAAAACTATTTCAATAAGGGCTTATGTATTCATCAAGCTTTTTACTTGACTTTTATACAATAACACCTTAAAAAACTAAACCTTTCCCCCNATAGATAGATAGATAGATAGATAGATAGATAGATAGATAGATAGATAGATAGATAGATAGATAGATAGATAGATAGATAGATAGATAGATAGATAGATAGATAGATAGATAGATAGATAGATAGATAGATAGATAGATAGATAGATAGATAGATAGATAGATAGATAGATAGATAGATAGATAGATAGATAGATAGATAGATAGATAGATAGATAGATAGATAGATAGATAGATAGATAGATAGATAGATAGATAGATAGATAGATAGATAGATAGATAGATAGATAGATAGATAGATAGATAGATAGATAGATAGATAGATAGATAGATAGATAGATAGATAGATAGATAGATAGATAGATAGATAGATAGATAGATAGATAGATAGATAGATAGATAGATAGATAGATAGATAGATAGATAGATAGATAGATAGATAGATAGATAGATAGATAGATAGATAGATAGATAGATAGATAGATAGATAGATAGATAGATAGATAGATAGATAGATAGATAGTTAGATAGATAGATAGATAGATAGATAGATAGTTAGACAGATAGATAGATGGATAGATCTTGAGACAGTTAAACATATTTAGCTTGTTATAGGTTTCAGCGCATTAATTACAGGTTCACATTTATAAATATGGTAGTCCTATAGCTGCAGGGTTATAGCGACTACAGGATAGATAGATAGATAGATAGATATAAAGATAGATCAGATAGGTAGACAGATAGATAGATAAGATAGGTAGATAGATAGAAAGATAAGTTAGGTAGACAGATAGATAGATAGAAAGCTAGATATTGTAGAACTGCAAAATTTTTGTCCTTTATGAGTAATCTATTGGACAATAGGACTCTGATGTGTTCACATTGGGATGCAGATTCTCTATTCAAATAGGGGGGAGGAGAGAGGGGAGTGGGCAATTGTTGCAGGGGGGTAATAATATTGAAATCTGGGGAATCAATAATATCTTTTATCTTAGTCATGTTTTGTATTTACGCTTTCCGAAAATATGTTCCTGATTTATTTAAAAATTTTATAAAAATATTTAATTCAAGGTTTTAAACTTGTTGCCCCTTTCCAATAATATCTTGCTGTTAAGTAAACATCTTATATACTGTCACTCAATCGGTTCCGTTTCAGGGGCGGTTACTTTACATTATCAGCAGGGGCGTAATCAGCTATTAATTTTTGCATGCACCAGTACAATTCATGACTTTTATGAAACCCCGGATATTACAGGTTTTTTGAGGAAGAGGTTTTAAAAGATGTTTGAATGTCTAATAACGGACTAAAGAAAACTATTGTAACGATCTAGTCCCGCTATCTAACTAACTACTTGTCTCAAACTCTAATACTCCAGTCAATCCTAACTATGCTAACAGCCTACCCAGGCTTCTTACGTCCGTATTAAACAACGATTGGTATTGAACTCCTTTAGGCTTTATTGATAACAGGTAAATAGGTTGACCGGTCGGGCCGGTCAGGGTACGAAACTAAATCATAGATAATATAGATAGACGAACTCCATAGTTGATCCTGGATTTGCTACACTATAACAATGAATGTGCATATTTTTGTTGAACACTTTTAGTTTTCGATACAGACACTGGCTGGTTAAAAATAGCTCAACTTTTTACAAATTTTATGTTTTTAAAACAGATTATTTAAAGAAATTTAAAATTCATTCAAATTACTTTTCTTTTAGAAAAATGTAAATTTTCTTCTTCTCAAATCCAATTTAAATTCAGACTTTTTTCTTTAAAATTATAAATGAGACTGTTGACTTATTTCTAAGTTACTTTCTATTTATACAGTGGCAGGTTTCACTCACTTTATGGCTTTTGCAGATGAAGAATAAATGAGATATTCATGTCTTTTACTTTGAATATTGATCTTTTACAAACATGGTCTGATTACGGTCTATATAAAAAAGATATCCTAATTTTACGAGCAGAAAAATGAGTGCCGGAAAACTGGAGTGCAGGTTAATGTCATAGATTAATAACAATACAGATAGACCAAGATTTAGCGGTTTTTCGTTCACAATAACCCTGGGGCAGAAGCCCAAAGGAGTTACGCACATGCTGCGTTGAATTACGTGAGACAGAGAGAAAGCATGCGCGCAACTCCTTCGAGCCTCTGCCTCAAGGTTAATGGAAACTACAAAAAAAACCCTGAATCTTGAAAAGATTGTGTTCTATCTGTTCTTGTATTGTTATTAATCTATGATTAGTGTTTACTCAATTTTCAAAGCGGAAAAATAATAATAATAGGGGACGTCTCCCAGCCATATCTTGAATGATATCTCCATTCGCCAACAGAAAAAATTGATGGTGTAGAGCTTATCATCAGAGAGTTCCCTACCATTTCTCCCGTTTAATTTGCTTTTTTATTCTTGTTTCTTGTTTTTAGGTTTCTGAAATTTTACATTAAGTTCTATGTCTAAATCACGCCTAGTGGTCTTAAAAATGGAGCCCACAATATTTGTCTAATAAGAAATCAATTCCAACTGCTGTTTGTGACAAATATGTAGGGTTGAGAAGTAGGATTTGGATGTTTCACGGGAAGCCGTAGTACATTTGAATTTCTAAGCCCGGTCAACCTTTTCGGTCCCAGTTTGTACTGTATCTAGCTCTATGGACAGGACTATCCGTGCAACAAGCAAAGACTTTATGCTTCATATAGATTGAATTTACTTTTACTAAAGGGGCAGAGGTGCGTGGTTTGGAGTAGGTCATGAAAAGCACTGAATTTCTATGACCTAACCATGCTGAGGCCTGCTCGCAACTTTGAACTGTAAATTCAAAACATTTGGCTTCTTGGATACTTCAAAGGTACACAAACAGTCCAATTACCTTGCAAGTACTACTTTATCTCTCCTTCAAACAAAACTAGCAAAAAAAAACAGCAAACTAATTTTTCTCTGCTCTTCAATCTTCAGTTTCAGACTTTCAAAGTGTTATAGCTCTCCTTTACAGGTCTAGGGGGGGACCTGCGTACGCCCTTGATAGATAGATAGATAGATAGATAGTTAGATAGATAGATAGATAGATAGNATAATAATAATAATAATAATAATAATAATAATAATAATAATAATAATAATAATAATAATAATAATAATAATAATAATAATAATAATAATAATAATAATAATAATAATAATAATAATAATAATAATAATAATAATAATAATAATAATAATAATAATAATAATAATAATAATAATAATAATAATAATAATAATAATAATAATAATAATAATAATAATAATAATAATAATAATAATAATAATAATAATAATAATAATAATAATAATAATAATAATAATAATAATAATAATAATAATAATAATAATAATAATAATAATAATAATAATAATAATAATAATAATAAAATCTTGAAAAGATTGTGTTCTATCTGTTCTTGTATTGTTATTAATCTATGATTAGTGTTTACTCAATTTTCAAAGCGGAAAAATAATAATAATAATAATAATAATAATAATAATAATAATAATAATAATAATAATAATAATAATAATTATAATAATTGGAAACGCACTTGAAATTTGGTTACAATCCCTTAAACTCCTCAGTAAAGAATTATTCAATTTATTTTCATCAGGAAAGTTGGTGAAAAACATGATTTCCCAATCCCCCTGAATTCCTGGTAAAAATGATGTTAATTGCAACAAAAACAATTCTATTTCATTCAACTCGTCCAGGCAGTCACAAACTAACTATAACCATGTTTAAAGAGTATATATTAATCTATATTTATATTTTGTGTGGGACATCACATGACCCAAGGGATGGTTTATGGATGATCAAAGTTTCAAAAATGTGCCTCCAACAAATTCGATTGTCATTAAATTAAAAAAAATCCACGATTTTTTTTTATAAAATCCGTGAGCTTTCACAATTGAAAGAGGAGATGAGCGTGAGAAAGCCTAATATTTATATATTTTATTTGTTTTTCTCACGTCTTTAATTTGTCATAAAATTAATTTTGTTCAATTAAATTAAATTAAACAAAAATTATCAGCAGTATATGTGTCCATAAAGGAACTGAGTTATTGCCACAAACTCTGATTTTCTAATCTCTTTTTCTGTGCAGATATTTTTAACTATGAAAATATGATAAAATAACCTGAGTTTGAGATAGCAAAGGTTTATACTATCAGGTTGCAAAGATATAGGGATTAGATAATTGGAGTTTGTGGCAAAGGCTCAACTCCTATATCCCCTAAGTCAGGGTAATCATAAATGGAGAGCAGAAACCCCCAAAGAGAAGTCCCACAACCTGGTTGTTTTATGCATACATTCAACCATTTAATGGACTGTCAGCGTAATTTCAAGTGACCTTCCATGCAAAGATGACCATGCCCGATTCACAACGGTACCCCTAAAACTTGTGTCTTATCAACAATGTAGAAAATTCTTTAAATGTTTTAAAAAAATTATTTCTGTTTTCCTGCACTAGAAATGCGCAATTCACTTTTGTAGAGAAACCGCAATTAAAAATGCTTTTAAAATTGTAAACATTGATGTCTTATTAATACTTGATCAGACAAAACTTTTAAGGGTATCTTTGTGAGTCGGGCATTGCCATTTTTGTATGTAAGGGCGCTTGATTTTACGTTTACAGTCCCTTTCATTCATTAACTAATCCATCCTTTGATCCATCCATCTTCTATCCCAGCCCCCCCTTCATCCATCATACTCTCTATCAATCTACAATGGCATGTCCACAATATAAGATATTTAAATAATAATTTCAAATATCTACGCTAAGTGCAGATAAGAAGATTTAACTAGCAATGTATCATTGCATTGTATGTTAGTGAGTTTGTAACTTCTAACTGTGTGCATACAATTTTATTTTGTGTGTTTGCAACTTTAAGTTGTGTGTTTGTAACTTCAGATTGTGTTTTTGTAACTTTAGATTGTGTGTTTTTAACTTTAGATTGTGTGTTTGTAACTTTAGATTGTGTGTTTGTAACTTTAGATTGTGTGTTTTTAACTTTAGATTGTGTGTTTGTAACTTTTGATTGTGTGTTTGTAACTTTAGATTGTGTGTTTGTAACTTTAGATGGGGTGTTTGTAACTTTAGATTGTGTTTTTCACTTTAGATGGGGGGTTACTTTAGATTGTGTGTTTGTAACCTCATATATTGGTTGTTTGTAACTTCATATTTTTTTAGCAATAGATTATTTGTTAATACTTCAGGTTATGTGTTAGTAACTTTGATTTGATTGTATAGTCTTAAAGTAATTATTGCAATCCTTTTAACATGTTCCCTTGCATGCACTTAATGATTATCTGTTTTATCTTCCATTTATATACTAATAACTATCTTTTAGCTTTATTCATAACCTGTATTCTTAATTTTTTTTTTCGATGTTAACTTTCATAATTATAATCCTCTTAAATCTTACTCTATCTAAAATACTTGTGTAACCTTAACTATCCTTAATTTTTTCATTTTCTTTTAAAAGTTTTAAAAGTATTTCATTTCCTGAAGATGTAGAAGGATAAGAGTGAGAGGGGAGGGAAGGGAAGTCAGAGGAAACAAAACTTTACCCCCTTATACCATAGTTAGCTCATAGTTAGATACTGCTGTCATAATGAACCCTTCCTCCTCTCCTTTCCCCTCTCTTCCCCTCCCTTCCACTCCCTTTCCCTCCCTTCCCCTCCCTTCCTCTCTATATTTGCTTTATAACATCATCAAATATACATATAACATTGCTGAAATATCATTTTCCTATCTCACAGTGTTAATTGCTAGGGGTCTCACAGTGACATCAAAACAAATTCTGCTATATTCTTTATACTTTTCAGAATAATATCAATGCTTTTTATTCTATGAAAGCATACTTACTCACAATGAAAAATTACAGAAAAAGAAGAGAGAGTCCAAAAATATATTCCAGAGATGAAAAAAATGATTTTTTTTAAATATAAAAGCAATTTTTATTGACCCTTCATGCAAAAAACTAAATATTATAAGTGGGGTTTTTCTCTTCAAAGTAACTTGCGCATTTCTACTGCAGGAAAAATTAAAACTTTATACCTAGAGTTTAAACCACTTAGTATTTTCCTCAAAAACTATTCGATAATTAGTACGAAAGTTCTTTTTAAACGATCGTAAAAATCTGAAACGACTCACCTCCGTTAACAAAATGTTTTTAAATCGATCGTTTCTTTTTTATTTACGATCAGTTTGTTTTTCATAAAAGTTAAAATTTCCCATTGATTTTTGCAGGAACTGCGTATGAAGCTTCACTAATCGCGCATATTGGGAAAGGAAGCGGTCGCACTTTGAGAAATTATTATTTTTAATTTTGGTACTCTAGAGTCTGGAGAAATGACTTTCGGAAAAGGAAAAAAAATGGTTCTAATTGTGAATGAAGCAGACAATTCTTAATTTCGGGGTCGCCTAAAATCCCGTTTATAGTATACAGTCTCTTTAGGTACACACACTTCTTTATTTTAGAACAGGCTACAGTGAATTATTATATATGTCTATTAAACTGTGAATGGACAATAGGAGAAAAATTTTCCCATGGACGCCATCGTATCAACGACAGATTTGAAAATATAACCTTTCGCTAATAAATATTACAAACTTGGATGTTTAATATTATTTAACATTTTGTCAAATATTTCCTAATATTCTATCAAATTGAAAATTCTTTAGTTAAATAAAATTTGAAAAAAAATTTTTAAAAATAAATCGACAAATTGTTATTCTTTAATGAGAAAAGAATTAAAAAGCAACATTTTCTTTTGTAGGACTTACACAATACACACATTAAAAGATTAAATAAAATCAGTTTTGAAATTGGAAAATATTCTGATAATATTTTACATTTGAAAAAAATCTGCCATTATAAAAATCCGAGCGAGGAACTTAAAGGGGATTCTTTGAAGGGACAGTTAACATAATTTCACGTGACCAGGAAATTATGGCATGTCCGATTTTAAACAGTACTCTTTTAATTTTTGTCTGATCATTGATGAAGGAGACGGAGATATTCTCATTATTCTAGCTGAAAATTAAGTTCTAGGAAACCCTTAAGTATACCATGTACTCTCCATGCAAATGACGTCACAAATGGTTCTTGCAAAGGCAATCAAAGTTCGGTTAAAAAAATAAGGATTTTTCCGTCAAACTTAATCAACTGTTATATTCTGGAATCGGTCGGAAAACCCTTATCATTAGGCAAACCTTAAATAAAATAACATTAAGGTAATTTTCCTCGATATAAAAACAAATGTAAGACGGTATTCATAAACTTTTCGTACTAAAAATGCCCCCAAAAAAATATTTGTAAACAAAAGTATTTTCAGAAACAATCGTTTTTTTAGAAAACGATCATATCGTTGTTTTGTTATTTGTTAAAAACGAATGGTTTGTTCGTAGAGTTCGTTTTATTAAAAACGAAATCATCGCTTTAGAAAACTTCTTTAGATTGTTTTTAATAACGATTAATAACCCTTAAATGTCACATTTTTTTAATGGTGGGTCACTTAAAATTACGTTAACATAGCACCTCTTACCCCTTAGTAAAAGTAAATTCAACCTAATATCTGACCGCATCAACCTTGTTGCACTGGGTAGTCCTATTGAGTGTCTACCTTATTTACCCAATGTCCGGGCGATACAGTACAAACTGGGACCGGAAAGGTTGACCCAGCTCGGAAATTCGAATGTACTACTGTTGCCCGTGTACAGTCCATTTAAAGAATTATTTTCCGAATGGTTCTGTTTTTGTTCTAGCTGCAAGTTTATTCTTTAGTAAGAAGCATGTCAATATAAATGTCGAGATCGAGATTAAATTTTGTAATAAAAAGGGAAAACATTGTGCAGGACATAGGACTCCTGTCCGTGTGCAGTAGAGCCTAAAATTGTATAAATTGTATAAATGGTATAAAATCCTAAGTTTAGTATACTTTCGTATTGTGGATACTGGATACAAGCTGTGTGGGTGTCACAAAATTTCACAGATGTTTGAAAACAAAACAAATGTTTATACATTTTAAAACCCTTATGCCTTTAAAAAATGATAAAAAACATTATTAGTTGTAAATAGAATTGTTTAATATGTTCCATCTTTTTTTACTGGAATTTAAAATTATGACATTTTTTTGGACGTCACGTGCGTTTTACATTACAAATTCAGGAGATAGATATAATAATTGTAGAAAAAAAAACAAATTGATAGGGAGGGGGGGGGGGTGATATCAGTTTTAAAGTGTGTATTGCATGTCAAATGAATCTATACTTTTTAACTTTTCTCTTTTTTCATTAAATCTTATATTAGAAAAATCAAACTTTAAAATTTACTTTCATTATCTAATCCATAAACTTCGCAACATGATAGTGTAAACTTTTATATAACTAAACTTAATTATTTGATCTTAAATAATTATCACACGCACCTCTGCCCCTTTAGTAAAAGTAAATGCAACCTATATGAGGCAGAAAGTCTGACCATGTCAACCTTGTGTGCAACAATGTTTACATGGTCCTGTCCTGTCCATAGAGCTAGGTACAGTTCAAACTGGGACCGGGAAGGTTGACCCGGCTCAGAAATTCAAATGTACTAGGGATGCCCGTGATCATCACATTTAATTATATAACACGAGTTCAGTTCCATGATTTGTGTGTAAAGCTTTGAAAAGTTGCAATTTACAAATTCATTCATATAGTATTTATATTTATACACCACGGGCAGCCGTAGTACATTTGAATTTCCGAGCCGGGTTAACCTTTTCAGTCCCAGTTTGTACTGTACCTAGCTCATTTGGACAGGACTAGCCAGTGCAACAAGGTTGACGCGGTCAGACTTTGCGCTTCGTATAGGTTGAATTTACTTTTACTAAAAGGGCAAAGGTGCGTAACACCTCTATCTACTTATATAATATGTATATATGTATCCATTTATCAAACCATGCCGTTAATAAACCTTACACTGTGTTGTTAACAAGTGGATAATTAGAAGTACGCAATTATTGCGTTCGGGGTCCAAGAGCTTTAAGATTTATGGGATTCTAGAAAAAAAGATGTTGAAAGATGTATTATCTTGATGGTCAAATATTTAACTTAAAGGGACTGTAAAGGAAATATGAAAGAGGGTATAGGTTGAAACCTTAGAATCTCAGGAGTTGATCGAGATCTATAAGACATCTATCTGATGTTCCTGTAGGAGAAATTGACATAAAACTGTGTCAAAATTATACCAAAACGTATATATTTAAGATATCACCTGACCGTATCCCTTCAATAGCAATACAGTATACTGGTCACGTGATACAGACGGAGACACTTGACAATAATTTCTGCACTGCCATTGGTTGGAGTTCTATTAAAAATGAAAAATTATTGAATTCAAATAATAATAGGAGCAAACCTGAGTAACTCAGGCTCCTTTAAAGGGACTGCAAACGTAATTTCAAGTGGCACTTCCATTATTGATAGACATGTCGGATTCACAACTGTACCCTATACATTTTTCTCTAAGCAACAAAGAAGTTGTCGTCGTCAATCTTCTATCTTGAAAAGTGTGGAATTCTGACGCTTTCCTTTATTTTCGGTGCTGCATAAATCTGCAATTTAAAGGAAAACCACAATTGAAAAAATTAAGGAAAAATTTAAAAATACCAAAATATTTATATATAAGAATTAAAGCAACAAGGGTTGGGCGAATATTTTAATTTTTATATTTCCTAAACATCTTTTTTTGTTTGTTGTTAAAGCCACCCTCGCAAATACATTTTTCAGGGCATGTTTAAAGAACAAAGGGTGCAGATTAACCTATTTGCATTTCCTAGATCTGATAAAACTAAAACTTCTGCTCAAGCTTTTTATCATGTTTGCCTTATATATATGCATGCAAAGCAGTGAAAGACTGACAGAACAATGCTTTGAAAATAAAATCTTGGGATGTAATTTTTTTTTCTTTTAGCTCTGTATGCTCCAAATCTATAAGTGCAAAGCATTCTGAGCTGAAAACTTCAGAATGGTGGATATCGAGATTAATGCTTGATCCTCTCTTTTTCTTAATATCGAGACTAACCTAATCTTGTATTTGTATCCCGAAAAGTGTATAAAATTCCACCAATCAGAGTCGTGTATATCAAGCCGATAAATTTTAAATTTTGCGCGCCATTTAAGATTAATATACAGAAACGGGAGGAACTCTTTAAATTAGTTTGGGAGCCATATCATGGTACCACACAAAATCAAAACAGTTTTCACTTGCTGTTGGAAATAATCAAGCCTAAGGCCAACCAGACTTTTTTGCAGACATGTACAGGGTTGCCCTCAAAGGATGAGACAATATACAGAGACGACAGTACGGAATTTGTTCTCTTTGTTTCCCCTTATATTCACGATTCCCTGCAACTGTAAACTTGTTTCTTTCTTTGTTAAATCATTACATAAGCCATTAAAAATAATTTACAATGCAGAATTTAACCTTGGGATCGTCATATTAAACAATTATAAGATCGTTGTTCAAGTCTCATACTTTGTGGGTAACTCTGTATGTGCAATGAACCCCCCTGATGCTCCCTGTTTTGTAACATTTTTCTTGCATTCCTTAAATCCTTTTTATTTTGAATGGTTGAGCTAGAATGACAACTTCATGCCTGATATCTGGCAGATCTGTGCATGCATTATATTTACCAATCCATTCTTAAACAATCATTCCATACAATATATATATATATATATATGTAAATGTAAAAAACCCCTATATTATAATCCTGAACATAACTAGAGATAAATTACGTTGTACATTGTCTGGAAACTTAATTACGTTTGTAAATAACTATGTAGGACTTGAATTTCATACAAAAACTTAAACTGTACCAAAGAATTCCAAATATAGTTAGTTATAATAAGACTCTGCTTAATTACGGTATTAAAGTAATCCATCCTCGTGTAGTGAACACGACCTGGAGTTTGAGATTGAGTGTATCTTGTAAGCAGATACCTGAGATTATTGAGCGACCTGGAGTTTACAATTGAGTTGTATCTTGAAAGAAAGATACTGAGATCATTGAGCGACCTGGAGTTTGAGATTGAGTTGCATCTTTTAAGACTGATACTAAGATTATTGAGCGACCTGGAGTTTACAATTGAGTTGTATCTTGTAAGAGAGATTCCTAAGGACACAAAAAAATTTCCCGGATTGGTACTGCACTAAAAGCATTTATGAGAGTAGGACATTTACTACATATAGCAACATACAGCACTATTTAGAGATCTGAATTTTTTATGTAGAAATGTCCGTCCCACCCTTCTATCCTCCATCTTGATGTTTCCTTGCTATAAAAGTTTCTATATTTGCAGGGTTTGTTTAAAGGGGCTGTTGACGCAATTTCAACAGACCCTCCAGTTGTAAAGTACGGCATGTTTGCCCTTTTAATCTTTATCTGAGTAACAATGGGGATAATATCGAGACAAACTTGTTGAATTATGTTATTTTTGTCTAGACACATTCTTACTAATTCTTAATCAAAGAAAGGTGAATCAGACATATACCACTCTATGAGTTATCGTTACTTTATAAACTATTTTTACTTTTAAAATCACGTGTTCAGACTCTTTACGCCTGACGTGTGCATACCTAATGCAGCTTTTCATCCCTTTCTTCTTGTTTTTCATGTTCTCAATCTAGATTCTAAGCTCGTGTCTGCTGTTTGACGAGGGCTGGAAGGCAAGCCACAATCAATCTTCTTCCGAGCACCAATCTCCGTATTTTCTCATCCGAGCCACCTCCCAATGCTCATAATATTCTTCATGTGTGTATATGACTAAATTCTTTTCAACTATATTTAAAAATCCGGCGACGTCATGGCCGGTGTCGGCAAAAAAGATGAGGAGATTGCGGCTCTGACAAAGATTTGTTGTGGTTGACACCCCCCCCCCCTCGTTCGACTATTCACTTCTTGCATTCCGAACAATTTTACAAGATTTTCGAGTTTTTTATTTCCTTGCATTTGCTTTGAATGGAGTAGCTTTTTATGTTTTAAATTCCATACTTTCTCTACATAAAAAATAAATCATCCAAAAGAAAAATGTATAAAGTATAATGCAGCGTTCTACCTTGTACTGAAAAAATACATCAACTATTAGGACCAGGTCGACTTTTAATTGTAAGACTAAGAATAGGTTTCTTCAAATTTCCAATGCGTTTTCGTGACAAATAATGAAAGATTACTTCACATTTGTTGGATTTAGATCAATAACGGAGATTCAGAACTTTATCAATGATTTATCAATTTTGATCCTGCAAAAATCATACGTAGATATATTGCTTATATTTCATATCTATATATATGAGAGATGTAATCTCTGTTTGTCTGTCTGTGAAATTACTATTTTTTCTAATCGAAGGTTCGAAAATTGAACTGTTTTAGGTAATTTCAATAAATTTCTTCATTTAAGGTCCCTTGTAGAGGCAGGTTTTCCTATATACAATGATTAGTTCATCTTCAAGGACCGTTAGGTACCCCTATCAGACCCTGAGAAGTTCTCTTCGGGAACGGTAGGTCCTTGGCCCTGCAGGACGATCAGTCTCTTTCAGGGACGTTTTAAGTTACCCGACAGGTAAAGTCCCTCTTTAGTGCCCTTACAGGTTCTCTTCAGAGACAGTATGGTTCCCCTTTAGGATGATATACACGTTCTCTTCAAGGACGTTAGGATCCTTTTTAGGACGTTTACAAGTTTCTTTCAAGGACGTTAAAGTTCTCTTTAGAACGATTACAAGATCCAACTTTAAGAACGCGACGTTAGGATCCTGTTTAGAACGTTTACAAGTTCATTTCAAGAACGTTAGTAGCCTGTTTAGGACGTTCACAAGTTCCTTTCAAGAACGTTAGGATCCTTTTAAGGACGTTCACAAGTTTCTTTCAAACACGTTAGGATACTGTTTAGGACGTTTACAAGTTCCTTTCAAGGACGTTAGGATCCTTTTAAGGACGTTCACAAGTTCCCTTCAAGAACGTTAGGATCCTCTTACATTTTGAATGAAAATTATAAAATAAACAAATCTGTAAGTTTAAAGATTGTTGAAATATAGATGAAAATACGTTTGATTACGAATAAAAGAAACCGAATGCTTCTCTCTCTGGTTAGTTTGGGGTGAAGGACGTTCACAAGTTTCTTTCAAACACGTTAGGATACTGTTTAGGACGTTTACAAGTTCCTTTCAAGGACGTTAGGATCCTCTTTATTATACGATTACAAGTTCCATTCAAGAACGTTAGGATCCTATGTAGGACGTTTAAAATTTCATTTCAAGGACGTTAAAGTCCGCTTTAGAAAGATTACAAGTTGCAATTTCAAGAACGTTAGGATCCTGATTAGGACGTTTACAATTTCCTTCCAAGGACGTTAGGAACTCCTCTCACAGAAGTTTCTTTGGCGTTAATTTTCTTCTTTTTATAGCTTTTTAGACATAATTAAAACCAAAAGATTGAAATGATTTTAAAATCTTGATCATCTTCATGCGGACCATTTCACAACCATTGTCCCTATACCCCACCTTCCTCCCCCCCTTTACACCATTCCTTGAATATTTGAACTGACCCCCTTTTTTAAAGACAATACTGACGTATTTGATAACATCTCAGGCGGTTCAAGACAGATCCTATATTTCTTATACAAGTTGTCGAGACAGATAGCAAGAGATAGATAGATAGATAGTTAGATAGATAGATAGATAGATAGATAGATAGATAGATAGATATATGGATAGATAGATATATAGATAGATAGATAGATAGATAGATAGATATATAGATAGATAGACAGATAGATATATAGATAGAAAGATAGATAGATAGATATATAGATAGATAAAAGGTTAGAAGGTTCAGATATCTGGATAGAAGGTTTTGATTTATCGATAGAAGGTTTAAATTGTTGGATAGATTGTTTAGATTTATGGATAGAAGGTTTAGAACAATCGATAAAAGGTTTAGATTTCTGATTAGTAAGTTTAGCTTTTTGTTTAGTAGGTTTTGATTTCTAGAAAGAAGGTTAAGATTTCTGAATAGAAGGTTCAGATTTCTAAATAAAAGGTCTAGATTTTTGCTTAAAAATTTAAGATTTCCAGTGAAATGGTTAAATATCCAGTCAAATGGTTTAGATTTCCAGCTAAAAGGTTTAGATTTCCAGCTAAAAGGTTTAGATTTCCAGCTAAAAAGGTTTAGATTTCTGGAAAACAGGTTTAGATTTTTGTGAAAAAGTTTTATATCCAAAGTATTCTTGTGAAAAAAGGTGACAATAATATCAAGAATCTTTTCAAAATCGATTCATCTCTTTATTCCTGGAACTATTTATCTATTCATATTTCTATCATATCAAAATCTACTTTTTACCGTCTATCTTACGTTTTTATCTATTTTTTGCTATCTATCTATCTATCTATCTATCCATATCTGTTTGGTTTGATTTATTTTGAATGGAGTTTAATTGTACAATGTTATCTGATGTTGGGTTCATATACACTGTATACATTTGTATAGACCAGCTCTATACCTTCTTATACACTGTATATATTATATATATATATATATATTATTTACACTAGATCTGACCAGTTAGATTAGATGGATAAATAGATAGATAGATAGATATATAAATAGATAGATAGATAGATAGATAGATAGATAGATAGATAGATAGATAGATAGATAGATAGATAGATAGATAGATAGATAGATAGAATATAAATAGATAGATAGATAGATAGATAGATAGATAGATAGATAGATAGATAGATAGATAGATAGATAGATAGATAGATAGATAGATAGATAGATAGATCGTGCACATTTTGGATGAATATGCCTCACAATTAATATTTATAAAAAGTTCAATACTATCTTACTAATATCCATATAAAATTATATTAGGTTTGTACACACTTCATATGTATCACGTGGATTTAACGGTTCTGTCAATATTCCAGAAAGCTATGACTTTCGATCACAATTTCTCCTATTAAACATAATTGTTTAGCCTTCTTTCATAAATACTTTTTGCCGGCATATACGTTTTGAATAAAAACACCCCAATCCGTAATTTTAAAGATTGTTAAAATATAATCCAAAACGCCTATGACTTCAAATAGTTAGTCCGGGGTGGTATATGTAGCTTGTTCAGACAGTATGATGTATTTGATTGTTTACTAGTTTTATTATATAGAAAGTTAAGGGCCGGACTGTATACTTGAATTTAAAAGTGGTGCATTCCAGAATCACAACACTTACAGTCCTTTATTTGATTAACAAGAAGAGTGATTTCAACGTTGCATTTTCAGATAAAGGACCGAGGTTTAAATAGTATCCGATGTGAATTAGTGGTCGGCGATTATATTAATACAATAATGAAGACTGTTTATTAATATTGCTTAAATCCCTGAAATGCTTTTAGAAAATTTAAAAACAAACAACAAGAAGCTGTTATTTGACAACTTTTCTTGTTTACATTTTTATATGTCTCCGCTCTTTTGAAAGATTGGTATGAAATTCAAAAGTGAAATAGAAAGTCGTCTTCATTGTATTGATATACATATACGAAGAGACGACTGTATGTAACTCTTATAAATGGAGGGTCACTTGAAATTAAATTTTACAGTATTATGGTTTAATTGTACTTGCATCTATAAACTGTTCGGATCTGATATTCTCTATTCTTTATTCAGTAGATATTTTGTTATTTGGTGGCAGACAAATCAAAAAAAGAAATAAAAAATAAAAAATTTAAAACCAACTGAAAACCTAGATTTGCACTTGGTGTTTCATAGAATCGCCCGATAATGATTATGACGGATACATCTTTATTTGTCCTGGCTAAAAATTGAGTACTGGGAAAGCCAATGACATTTCATTGGCATAAAGTATTTACACTCTAGTTTTCCAGATCTCTGTATTTTCTGCTAAAAAATTAAGTATATCTCAACCATCATTGCTCCGACAAAGGTTTAAAAAGTTCTTTAATGGATCGAGCAATTAAGTACACAGTTCCTTTAAACTACATTATAGTTAATTAACAATAGATATAGGTCTTGAATGATTGAGTAAGGGAGGGAAGAGGGAGGGAGGGAGGGGGGAGGGACGGGAGTCAACAAGGATACAAAGAATAATTTCAAATATTGTGTAGTTTTGTAAAGATACTTATCTGACGCGGGCTGTAAATTATACTTTTTATCTGGACCTAGTGTCAGGGATTTGATTTATTTAGATGTAGATATTGCAGGTTGCATCCTATACTATACACACTTGACTTTACTACATGCACTACCATATCATTGAACATTCCTTTCCCAAATATAATTCCTTTCCTGTCTTTCATAATCTAACCTAGTCCCTTTCATTCACTTACAAAACATTTCATTGTTCTTTCATGTCCAATGTTATCCCTTTTCTGTCTTTCTTCATCTTTATCATATCCCTTTCATTCACTACCAAACCTTTCATTGTTCCTCCTTACCCAATCTTATCCCCATCCTGTCTTTCTTAATCTAATCCTGATCCTTTCCTTCACTACCAAACTTTAAATTGTTTTGCCTTTCCCAATCATCTTTCCTGTCTTTCTTAATCTAACCCTGATAATTTCCTTGCCTACTAGACATATTATTGATTTTCCTCTCCCAATCCTATTCTATTCCTGTCTTTCTTAATCCGAACCTTGCCCTTTCCTTACATATCCTTTCCATCCCAACCCTATCCCTTTAATGTCATTTTCAACCTAAACCTATTACTTTCTTATAATTTCCAACCCAAACCTATCCAATTCCTGTCCTTTCCATCCCAAACCTATCCCTTTCCTGTTTTTTTCCAACCCAAACCAATTCCTTTAATTTACTTTCCAACCTAAACCTATTATTTTCTTATAATTTCCAACCCAAACCTATACCATGTCTGTCCTTCCCATCCCAAACCTATCCCATTCCTGTTTTTTCCTTGCATGTACTTTCCAATCTAAACCTTTTATTTTCCTATCATTTCAAACCCAAACCTATTCCTGTCCTTCCTATCCAGAACTTATCATTGCCGATCCCTGTTAAACCTCTTCCTTTCTCTCCATCCTTTCTTATAGAAGAAGGGTTGGTCGGTAATTTTGATATTTTGAACAAATGGTCGGTAATTTTGATATTTTGAACAAATGGTCGGTAATTTTGATTTTTTCAAGAAACTGACCAGTGATTTGATATTTTGAACAAAATTATTGTTAATTTGAATTTTGAACAAATTATTGTTAAATTCTAATTTTGAACAAAATGTTCGAATTTTTCATGTAATGAACCCCTTCATAAAAGTTGTTTGGCAATGAATTAAAAAATTACTTTAACCTGAGTATGGGAACTTTAACCAAATCGTATACCCAGTCAGGAGTTTGAAGATATTTTTGATCAGGTGAGGAATCATTAAAATGAAAATATGGAAAGGTGTAGATTTTTACAAGGTACTAATGCAAGGAAAGTTAATTGCATTTGCGTATACTCTGAGTACATATTAAAACCAGTTCTCTTTGGGCGGAATTTGTAAACAAGAATAGATGCATCAGTGTTTGTCTGGTATCCGAGAAGGATAAAAGCATTTAATTTTGATAATTTTGATAATTCACATTATAGTTTCCCAGATTTAACCAGATTTATAGATTATTTTTGTGAAAATGGATTCCATGTCAGACTCTGACATCCGTCTTGTGTTTATTCTCTGACCAAAGACAGAACACTGCAGTAAAAAAATGTACACCTCTGAAATAACTTTCCTTGCATTAGAACCTTGTATTTGTATAGATCCTCAAATTAATAGTGCCAACAGTGGATATCGAGATCAAGCGATTGAGATCATGAAAATCAAACATAAAAGTTTCTAGCTCTGGTTTAATTCAACACAAAAGTTTCTAGCTCTGGTTTAATACAACACAAAAGTTTCTAGCTCTGGTTTAATTCAACACAAAAGTTTCTAGCTCTGGTTTTAAGAATTGAAAATACTTCTCCTGGAAAAGTAATATTTTATGAATTTAATAAAAATGTTTCACTTCCAACTTATCTTATCTAAACCTCGATAAAAGTTATGAAAGCGATAAAACTTTTGAAGTATATTTTACTAATGTAATAAATTGAAAACGAGGATATGGATTTAAGAATGGTTTATAGAAATGTTTCAAGATTTATGTCAAGTATATTATGCGTTGAATCTGCTTTCATGAAGATGTATTTGATCTTACAGTGCTCCCCTAAATAATCTGGATTATAGCGACAAGATTTAGATAAAAAATAATATAGGTTATACACTAAAACTTACCTATATATTCATACAGTTATTTAAAGTTTCACCAAAACTTTAAAACATTGTTATAATATATTTATATATATTATATATGAAATATTGCCTCGGCTGTTTAGTTTTTATAGTTAGTTGCAATAAACGTCAAAACTGCTGAACCGATTCGGCTCACAGTGTTCAGAATTAACTCAAAAATATCCCTCAAATCAAAGTTCCACGCCAATTTTGTTTTAACTGTTAATCCCGCAAGCATGTTAATTGGGATTTTTCACGAAATAAACTTTGTATAATTGAAGCTTATTTTTCACTCCACATATTTTGGCGACTTCTGTATGAAAAAGAGAGAATTTCTCCCCAGGATAAAAGTAACATAACAGGAGGATGAAAATTCTGTAGAAGCTGTCCCGCAATTACAGAGTTACAGGGAAAACGCGCAGTTTCTTTTCAACAAGAAAATCCGCGAATTCCTTCGTTATTTACCCAACCGGGCCCAGCCCGACCTCTTTCTGTAAAGCCTGTAGATATTATATACATGGTTTCCTTTTCTTAGAATTTCTGGAGTTAGTCTGACATTTTTATTTCGGGTTGACAAGGTTAGTTTTCAATTATATTTTAAAAGTTTAAAAAACGGGGGTTGCAACTCCCCCTCCCCCCCCCGTGTCAACTGAAGCTTGTTAACCCATCAATATACTGCAAATAACACGGAAAAATAACAATAGGGGGAGTTGGTGGGGGGGCGGGGGGTATTGAAAGGGAGTTCCAACAGTGAGGGATAATATATTTGGTGCTTGGTCCAGTCTACTGCTTAAATACTTAGAGATTTAAATATTTTTAGATTCTTTTTAGCTAAACAGAGTTTACTACTATAGATTAAACAGAAGAGATAAGCAGATATTAAAGGGACTGTACGGGTAATTATACAGAAGAGATAAGCAGATATTAAAGGGACTGTACGGGTAATTATACAGAAGAGATAAGCAGATATTAAAGGGACTGTACGGGTAATTATACAGAAGAGATAAGCAGATATTAAAGGTAATTATACAGAAGAGATAAGCAGATATTAAAGGGACTGTACGGGTAATTTCGACTGACTCCCCATTTTAAAGAACAGCTTCACCGATTCACAATTACCCTTGAAATCTTTGTCATAACAAGAATGAAAAAATGTTTTTTATTTAAAATGATTAATTTTCATTTACGGTTTCTCTTTAAAAATTACTAGCGGATTTCTACTGTAGAGAAATAATGAATAAAATGAAATACTTTTCTAGAAAAGCAACGAAATCTTCCACATTACTGGTCACATAAAGGTTTAAAGAGTACTATTGTGAATATGGCATGCCCTCTTTTTTTAAAAGGAATGTCACTTATAAGAGAAACGAGGAAAGCCATAAAGGAGATTGGGATGAAATCAGTGAACAATTTGTTTTTAGAGGAGCAAGATTAAAAGAGATAACAATATATAAATGAACTTGAAAAACATGAAACAAATAAAAAATAAACTATACAGTTGGAGGCATGAAACTGGGTTAATATTAATAGAGAACCCATTTTACCAAAGGGTGGGAATTGGATAGGAGATCAAGTAGTGTGGGGGGGGGGGGGTCAGAAGTAGCTATATTATAAACTAATCAAGAATATCCCGCGGCAATATATTCCAAGCTGCGCATCTGTTGCGTATGATTGACTGTTCAACCTCACAATCTATCATTAAACCATCCTTATTATCTATCTATCTATTAAGTTATCATGACTCCCCGTCCTCTCACCTAAACTATCCATATTTACGAGTCTGGAAGCTGTTAAATAAACATGTGGTGTCAAAAAATGTTGCCAAATAAGAAAAAAGGTGAGTTAGAACATAAAGAATGTATATTAGGATCCACAAAATTAAAACGATCTGATACACATTGTTAGGGCCAGGTCAGGTCCCCCGAAAAATTCAAGCCTCGGACGGTCAAATTTGTTTAAGGAACAGACCTGAATGGCAAATATATGAATACACAAAACATAACATTTTATGCTTGAATTTCCTTCAGTTTCTATGTGGACACTGTTAAATCAATTCTGACAAAAAAAAATAAAATTGTAATTTTTGGGACACTCTGTGTATGCAGTTGATAAATAGTCGTCACCATTGAGGGTTTGTATCAACATGAATGACATAATATGAATCCTAAATTATAGACGAAACGTGTAACAGACCGGGTATAGGGAACATAATACAGATACATTTCCAAAAGGGCATGTAGATGTAATTTCAAAACCTTTGGATGAGTAAAAATTAGTGAGATATCGTTGGTATTCTAATTATACTGTTTAGATGCACGTAATTCATCTGAAAGTTATCAATTTTCATAGAGAGAAACAATGATAGTCTCTTTAATTTTTAGTTTTCATTCGTTATTGATTTCCTTCAAAATTTCCTTACCTGGGTTCATGTTTAAGTTACCACAAAAAATGTAGCCCTATCGGTTTAGCCGTCTTTACGTTTTCAGAACACAAACACCAACACAGAAAATAGACAGATAAGCAACATCTATATCTAGATTAAAATAGCTGCGTCAACGATTAAAACGATTTTTGTTGAAATATTCACGATGGCAATATACATCTGCAGTTTAGGTCGGGTTTTGTATGTCTGTGCCGTAGAAATCCACGTATATCGACTTACTTCATTAGTTCATATATCTATGGATCTGTCATTAATGATAAATGCTTGAAAGGGTATTGTTGTGAATCGTTATTAGCACTTGATTTCTTTGATTTTAAGTTTAACTTGAGTAAAAACGTTTCAAATAAGTAAGAAAAATATTTCGACATTAGTAAAAGAGTTGAATGATTTTTGATAAGGTTTTATTGTTTCGGCGACACAAAGATCTTCCTAAAAAAGAATACAAGAAAAAGAGGGCGTGTCTTAAAAGAAAGAATACAGTAGTCGGTAGGTGTGACAGCATGCATGCTTGGCTTTGAACAATACCATCACTATCCTTACAATCTAACCCCATACATCTGTATATATACAAGGAATATAGTTGAAAAGTATGCTTGGAAACAGTAAATGGGC
The DNA here is from genome assembly GCF_000591075.1 of Eurytemora carolleeae. Classification (NCBI taxonomy): domain Eukaryota; kingdom Metazoa; phylum Arthropoda; class Copepoda; order Calanoida; family Temoridae; genus Eurytemora; species Eurytemora carolleeae. The sequence goes on along the minus strand of NW_019397062.1, from coordinate 215,831 downwards.
CCCATGAAACTGTGTTATATGAAGACGACTTGTCAACGATCATTTTATGAACACAGAGCTGGGAACTTTAGAATGGTGGATATCGAGATTAATGCTTAATCCTCTTTTTGCTAATCTCGAAACTAACATAATCTCGAGATTATGTTAGTCTCGAGATTAAATATTTAGACCAACAAATTAGATTCTAAGAATGCCAGATTTGTTCGTTTTTTGACTGGAATGGCCTTCACTTAATTTCTCACCCATTTATTTATTAATACATTAGTCAACATTGGTTAAAAAAGAATCTCAAACGTATTATTAAATATTTTTCTTCACCGATTAATTTAGAAAATTGCCGACACCATATTCTTTATTTGTTAGAAATTGCGGATTTCTCTCATGGGATAGAATTCATTTTCAAGGCTGTCATTGGTCAATACAATTTACGAACTATATTCCTGCACTCTCATTGGAGAAAACAATGTACGGATATCCAAAGAGAGAGAAAAAGAGTGGCTTAAGGACTAAAACGAAAAGTTTCCACAGTGGATATTCGGATTAAGTAGTTGGGATGAAAGGTTATCCATTCTAAAGTTCCCAGCTTTGATCAAGCATTTCTAAATTAAAAGCATTTGATAATTAAAAACATAGTAACTTCGAAGTACTTATGATAATTCCATATTGAAAGAAACAAAGTGAATCTAAATAATCTAAAAATTCAGTAAAACACAGAAGAAAAATTCCGAAAAAAAATTCCTAAATAGCAAAATAAAGATACTAAGAAAGAAATAAGATACAATATATAAAATTGTTTTGAAATAAAACAAAATATTTAAAATTTGAATAGGATTTAGGATTTACAAAACCCATTTCACAATTCTATCCTCTCCTATATTTTCTTATTCGATTGTATCTTATCTAATTTTAATAGATCTTATATAAATAGAGAGTAAAAACTCCGGGGGTGAGGGGGGGGGGTTATATAATGTTTCCTTATGTTTCCTATAGTATGAAGTATGTATTAATAACATGTAGTGTGTAACTGTTTATAGTTTTATAGTTTGACATTATTAATCTTAGAAACTTGGCTGGCGCCATCTTGTATGTACAGGGTTATGTACAGTGTTACCCACATAGAATGAGAATGTAAAGACGACGTGAAACTAATGTAAAATCACAAGCTTAAATTAAGTCTACTACTGCCTCAAAATTAGTTTTTTTTTCATTTGCATATTCAATGATTTGACAACGAAATAAAAGTTTACAGTTGAAGAGAGCCGTGAAAATAAGGAAACAGACAGTATAAATTCTGTACAGTCGTCTCTGAAGTCTCATCAATTGTGGTTGGACCTTGACTCTTTACAAAGATGTGCATTTACGAATAATATGATGCTTCATCTTTTGCAAGTAGAGCTTCAGAATAAATGTACAGTACAGTACAATAAACCCAAAACTCAGCGTTAAAACACGCCTTTTGGGTTTCTTTCTCCTCCTCTACGGTGGGACTCAGAAACATTTAGAAGAATAAGACGACATTTAAGCAATGTCAAATAGTTTTACCAGCTGCTAAATCAACTTATTAAGTTCAATTTCTGAGTTCATTAAACTATTCAAACCCTTAATCTATTTTTGACAGTGTCACCTCTCTACTCAACAGTTTTATGGGTCCCAAGTGTACATACCTCATATTATACCTAATCAATCACAGTCCAGAGAACAGATTTCTATTTGGTCCATTCAGGCAGAATTGCATGAGTATGCATTGATATGCAAGATATATTTAGTAAGTGTAAACCCCCCCCCCATCCATCTGATATTTAATCTAGTTTTGAGTGAGAAGAGAGAGAGTCACGCAAACCTATTCGTCTCGAATTTCATTTTAAAAGGATTGAATCTTTACTACAATAAGGATTGAATCTTCTAATCTTTGCATCCTGATGAAAGACTTTTACGTATACAACTTCGAATACTTGATCGACAAGATTTCACTGTTTGAAATAACTAAGGTCTATGACATTTGGTTGCAAAGATATAAAGATTAGAAAATCAGATTTTGTGGCAAGAACTCAAAGCCTTTCATCCTTATTTGATCAAAAATAAATGTAGTGTATAGACGTAATCTTTGAAGAAACCGATAAACAACGGTACGCTTCATAGTTTGGAAGGTCAAATAAATGAGAATCCATGTTTTTAAATTTGAAAATTAATTATTTCAAAAAGAACGATCAGTGAATGATCTCTGTACAAAATGTTTTTTTATGATTAAATCAAATTAACTGTTAATATAATGTGTTTTTGAGTCTAATAATCTAAGATAAAAAATATGTTTATAGAAACTGAACAATAGCCACAAGCTCTAATTTCTTCCTTATTCCGGGGTAGTAAAACCCTGCTGGGATAGATAGGGATCAAACATAAATCTCCAAATGTATTAATGTTCATGTTGGATATCGAGATCAAATAATCAAGATCATTGAAACTCCACATATCAGTAAACTGGTGACCTCTGATATCGAAGAAATTTGATTTAATACTCAAAGATTTCAGAATTGGGTTCTACCATCCTTAGACTAGCGTGTAGTGTGCAATGTCTGTGATATTATCGTAAACAGTTTGCTAGTGTAATAGATATTTAAAATGCAAACCGAAGGAGAGAGGAGCGAGGAGGGGGGGGGGGAAGGAGGAGGCCGGGTTTGTTGGTGTGACTTCTATTTTGATCTTTTTCATTTTTATAAATTGTTAGATAATCCTTTATCATTTAATCACAAACATTTCCCTTCAGATAAATAATTTTGCAATGGAAGGAGAATAAAATGAAATAACTTGGATTCCAATATTCCTGAATCGGTTTCTATTCTATTTAATAGGAAAATAAAATATTTTCTAATATATACTCTTTAATAGGACAATAAACTATATTCTGATATACTCTTTAATAGAACAATAAACTATACTCTGATATACTCTTTAATATGACAATAAACTATTTTCTGATATATACTCTTTAATAGGACAATAAACTATATTCTGATATATACCTTTAATAGGACAATAAACTATATTTTGATATACCCTTTAATAGAAACTGTACTCTAGTAGAGATAATTCGCTCTTTATATCTCCAGATTACGGACCATAAAAATTGCATTCTTGCCCTTTAATAATAAAATCATTTTATAATTACAAATATCTATAGTTAATTTGGCAAATTATTCTGTTTATTTTGTGCCCCTAAACCTGTCTGTTCAATTACAAAAACAGTAAAAGACTGGTTTAAGCATACGTATGTATATATTTATATACCTATAAAACGTATACATATATACATAAACGTATATACATATAAATATAATAAAAACTAGACTTCAAGAACGCTTCACATCCCTCTACTAGCAACAATTTTAAGGTTAGATCTTGCTTAAAACTCAAAATTTTTCTGTGAACAATGACAGATTTCTTAAAATTAAAACAATCGACATTTTCAGGAAAATTTTCCCACTTTTTGCCGTCCATAACTTGGGCCTGATCGGTTCAGCCATTTTTACGTTTATTGGGTACAGACAGAAAAACAGACAGACAGACAGACAAGCAAAGTATATATACATATTTATTACTTTTTTGGAATTTGAAAAAAAAATTAGATTTTTGAAGAAAAAAATGTCGATTTTTAAAGCCTTTGTTACCCCTGGGAAACCTTAGGGTTCCGTCAAGAAATTTCGACCAATTTGGTCCAGCAGTTTGGCCANGATGGGGACCATTGTAAAGCCTTGCCGGTACAATTTATTTGATTCGAGCCGGTACAGAATAAATCAGAAAATTCAGACAAACGCACAGACAAGTTAGTAAAATCCAAGGGGTTTTAAACTCTGATACTTTGTAAATAATATTATAAGTTTCTAAATTATTATAATTTTCATATTTTTAAACTCTTTTGTATAGAATAGGACCATCTATGTTTAAGATCGTTAATTATAAACAAATAATATTTTTTCAAATGTTTTAATTGAAACACTCGCTTTATACCTTAAAAAAATTAAAGCTATATAACCATTACTGCAGTTTAGTTTAAGGTATGTATATTTGGAAAAATGTCATGTCAGATTCACATATATGTGACAATTTTAATAGTGGTAGGACAATTTTAAACGTTTCTGTGCTTAAGGATGTTTGAACCATTGAGTACTGTAGAGGTTGCGTGAATATTCAGTTTTATTTATCTATTTAATTCTAAGTTTGTATCCTATAAAATATATATTTATATCTTTATATGTATATTTGGCTTATTCAGGGTGTTTGTCCGTTTGCTTATATCAAAACAACTGAACCGATCGGGCTCCCTATTGTGTGGGATCTCACCTGCCCCAATATTTGAAAGTTTATGACCAGTCGGGATTAGAAATCCACTAATAAAAAACAGGAAAATCTGGGAAATGTTATTTTGATCATGTACATTGAAAAGTGAAGGTATGGAAAGCAACATTTAAAGCTAAAATTTTACTTCGTACGTATTGCCTAATATTTTTAAATCAATTATTCTGAATAAAAAGTATATGTAATATATATCGCTATGCTCTCAACTAATTTATTTTTCGGCGATAGGGGGGGGGGGAGGCGGTGTCAAATCATAATTTAGTGTTCCTAAATTCAAAATTTCGAACATTTCATTCGAAAGAAAGAACAGATTTTTAGAGATATCTTTTAAATTTTAAGATCCCTAACATTCTTTTCAGTTTTGTAGTTTCTTACAAAATGTTCGTTAATTCGAAATCCTTTCGTTAAGTTCGATATTGTTAATAACTAGCTTGGAAACCTAGCTAAAAACATTTCTATGGCTCTCTCGATATTGTTAATAACTAGCTTGGAAACCTAGCTAAGAACATTTCTATGGCTCTCTCGATATTATTAATAACTAGCTTGGAAACCTAGCTAAGAACATTTCTATGGTTTGTATATATGTATATATATAATATATATATACTTCTAATAGTGCATATCTATGTAATAATTAAAGCACTTCGCTCATGTAAATATAATTGTATATATGTCAGCTTTAGCTAGCTAAACGGCTGGACCGAATTGACTGAAATTTTTCGAAATAATTTTCATTTTTTTATTCGTTTTTTTTTATTCCACGGGCAATGCCAGCCATTTTAGTCAGTTGTTTTCTTATATTGTTTCCTATTATTTTTTGGACCATCTGTCCGATTCAAAGATTTATTCCGTCCTAGATTTTTTTTGGACACTTAATCTAATCTTTTCTATCTACGCTCCACGGTTTTGATTTGTTAAGTTAACCACCGTAACATTTATATGTATGTCTCTCCCACCCCCCTCTGATATATATCCACCTCTCCTCCCTTCCTCATGTATGATAACATCAAAGTAGGGCACATTTCGGAATTACCCCAAATTGAATTTGTCCCATGCACTTTGAAAGAAATTGGTTGTGCATTTTATCATTCCAGTTCATGATCTATGATCTATTATATTATAATATATTATATAATATATATATAAAAAAAGCTTACATCTATTTTTTAGTTAAGTTCCAGGCTTTTTGGAGAGAAATGGCAATAATCGTCCAACTGTCGGCAGAAAACAGATTTTTTAAATTTTTCTAATGCTACGATTTGACCATTGATAAAGGTAACATTGTAGTAAATGCCCTACTCCAACAAATTCTTTTAGATCGGCACCAATTCAGGCATATCCTTCCGTATCCTTTGGTATCTGTCTTACAAGATACAACTCAATCATAAACTTAACCGTTCTTTAATACTTTAGTCAATATCAAACCAGATACAACTCTTTCAGTATTTTCCCTAGTCTAAATCTACCTTTCAAAACTCAAAGATCAGATCCCCCTCGTTAATCCACGAGGCATATAATTACTCCACGTGGATTTAACATTTCTGTCAATATTTCAGAAAGCTGTGACTTCCGATCACAATTTGACCCATTAGACATAACTTTATTGCCTTTTTTCTTAAATAATTAAGTCTAAAGACTGTTGAGTTATAGACGAAAACACGTTTGATTTCAAATAAAAGAAACCGAATGCTTCTCTCTGTGGTTAGTTCAGGGTGACTCTAACACCGTAATCAAATCAAAGTATTATTCCAACTGACGTTTATTTTGAGTTATATGATGCAGGTTAAGTTAATGAACGTAATTATAAGTTTTGTGTAGTTTTTTTTACAAGTGCATTTAGATTTACAGACAATGTACAACGTAATATATCTAGGCGTGTTAAGGTCTATAAATATGGGTTTTGCTATGATATTTATTACAACATCATATTTTATCAATGGAAATGAAATTTTTGCTTATAATAAGGAATACGAAGTGTGCAAAGAATGTGCAATCTTTAGCTAGGTACCCAATAAAAAATCTTATACTGCTAGGAATAGGAATTTTCATTTACCTACTTTTGGGTCTTTTATTATAATATCAAAAATTTTATTTTATGCACTAAACCATCTTAAGGATACAGGTGAAGTATAATTTAAGATGGTGTTTATAGTAGATTTACATTATACAGGTGGATACATTCATTCATCCATGCATCATTCATTCCCCTTTCATCCTTATATTCTCCCCCTCTATCCCCTTCATAAGCGTCATGCTTCCTTTCCTCTCTCCTTCTTCTTCTTCATGCTTCAATTCTTAAATTATACTTCCGGAGTTCTCCGGAAGTATAGACGTAATTTCAAGAAGTGGTATCACTCATTTACAACGCATAGAAGATTGCAATCTAGGCGTGCAATTCACTTTAGTTTAAAGTGATGTACTCAAAAGAAAGGGTCGAAGAAAGATAAAAAAAATTTGAAATCAATAATCTCTTTATAATCATTTCCAAAAAAAAGATGCAAATTATATAAATATATAAATACTAACTATCTACATTCGATAGTAAAGTCAAATTCCCAGATTTGATTAATATTTCACATTCATATGAATATCGGTATTCGGTATAGTTCTATGTTTAGTTGAGAATCGACTAAGTGAATTAAACGCATTCGTATTTGTATTTATGAGAAGTAGGCTTTCCCGAGATATTGTGACTATATTTTAATCTTCTAAGAAATGTAGCATAAATTTCATGCTTAAAGGGACTGTAATGGAAAAATGAAAGGGGGTATAGGATGAAACCTGAGAATCTCAGGAGTTAAACGATATATATAAAACATCTATCTGATGTTCCTGTCTCGAGAAATTGATATAAAACTGTGTCAAATTTATACGAAAATGCATATATATGCAATTTTGTATGAAGGTGGTAGTATTATATAGATCATATTCAGCAAATACGAAAACCAATCTGAAAATGACGATATCCCATAGGAGCTTGATAATCTCCGGTTTGCTCCTATTTTAATTTTTTAATTTTTATTTTGCATTTTTAATAGAAATAATGGATAACGTATAGTCCTTATTACGTCAAAAGAACTTAAGCCAATGGCAGTGCAGTATTATTGTCACGTGAAATTGCGTGACCAGTATACTGCCCTGCCATTGGCTGAAGTTCTGGTGACGTAATACGGACTATACGGACTATATGTAATAATATTATCAATTATATCATTAAAAATGCAAAATAAAATAATTATAATAAGAGAAAACCTGAGATTTTCAGGTTGCTGTGAGATATTGTCGTTTTCAGATTGGTTTCGTAATTGTTGAATATGATCTGTTTAATACTACAGATTTTATACAAAATCTGACATTTGTCCTTTTTGGTATAGTTTTGATACAGTTTTATGTCAACTTCTCGAGACAGGAACATAAGATAGATGTCTTATATGTATCGTTCTGAACCTGAGATTCTCAGGTTTCAACCTATACCCCCTTTTATTTTTCCTTTACAGTCCATTTACAAAGTGCTGGTAAATATTTTACTGTTTAGTCTCGACTGGTCAGGTATACGAGTACAACTCTACACTGGGTCGGTAAATCCTTGTACCAGTTTGTATCATGCAACGACGGGAATTAAAAGGTTTTAATATTGTGCCAAAAAATTATTGCTCTTGCGTTGAGAAGTATAGATTGAAAGATTATAAACAAATATTTTTTGATTTATTGCTAATTTATACGAAAACTATTTTTGTTGGGGGAGAGGTATAGAGATGGCCATTGGTTGTTTTATTTATTGTAAATCATCCTTTCTCTATTTTTAAATAAAACACAGCTATCGTATGCAGCATAAGTTTGATTTGATTAGAGTGCGAACTATACATCTCTGGAACATGAAGACGACTTAAGCCATAAGCTTTAACTTTAAATAGTCCAATGAACAAATGAGACACAAACATAGTTTACTAGAAAAAGAATTTGTTTCGCAACAACAACAAAAAATACAAAAGTATTTATATTATGTCGTCTACCTTTTCCAAAGATTTGGTTCACACTTTACCTTGTGAAAAACGGTTGAATTTTTTCTATGTCTTTATTGAGAGTAAAAATGTTGCAAAACGAAACAAAAGAAAGAGAGTTACGTTAAACTAAAATACCGTACCAATATTTAGGCAGCTGTAACAAGTTTTTTACGGTATGCATACATTCTACAGACGGTAAAACGTTACTGCAGTACGTACATAAAATAAAACACCCTCTTCTATGGAGATTAATATAATGGTATTGAAGACCTATTACTTAAATGTAACGTCAAAAATTTGCTGCTCTTATACTTGTGCAAAAAATCAAAATCTAAAGGAGTTACGTGGTATCAAAGTTGCACCAGAAATACTGCAAAAATTTTACTTTCCCCTTCATTCTCTAAAACCTTGAAAAGAAAAAAAACTAGAATATGCGTTAAATAAATATCGACGATGCCCCCCTATAGTCAGTGAGAGAGGAGGGATATTTGTCAAATTCCAGTAATGGAGGGAAATATAAAATAAAGTATATTAAATATAGAACGTATTAAACTGTTTTTTATTACTTTATTCCATTAATTTCTTCACAAACCTAGAAATATATTATGCAGAAGAATCTTAAAGTAAACCCAGTTCTTTTGAATTTTTGAAAGTTGAGTAAAATTCAAATAATATATATTAAAGCATCCAGTTGCATATATATTCAGACTACGAGAAAAGTTCCTTAAATTTCAACAAGATGGACCGACTTTCAAGTGTCACAACACCTTGAACTTTGATTTTACTAATCTACGCATATATATTTTTGTAGCCTTAACATAATTAAAATTTTAAGTTTTTAAGTTTTAAAGATGTAATGGGCAAAAATGATGTTTTATTTTTAAAAAAAATTTAAAACGTTATCTTTGCGAAAATAAAAATGGTTATAAAATAAAGATTTTTGTGCAATATTTGTATGCGCAGTATAATCTGCAATTTTATAATATAATATCGTGTCAAAAAAAGGTAATATCTCCCTTTCCCCTCCTCCTTTCTTTCGTCGCCCCCTCCCACTCCTTTCCTTCGGCCAGTTCCGTTGTTTCCTTTCTTTCAGTAATGAAAATAATTTTTCTATTTGTTATTATGATTATTATTATGATAATTGCAAAATATAGTATTCTTACTTTGTTCTTGTTTTATTAATATTCGTGATGTATCTCATAGAGATGGCCATACATTTTTTACGAGAAGGGTTTTTTTTAAAACTCCTATCACGTCATACTAAGGTTAATTGTACGGAAATTACAAAGAACAAAATATTTTGAATTTCTTGAATCCGGATAAATTTTTTGCTTCATACTTGTAAAGTTTTACGGAAAATCAAACCTAGAGGAGCTACAAGGTCACAAAACGTACCAGTGATGTCACATTATTTCACCTTCTTCTTCTTTTCAAACTAATCGTTTAAAATTCCAATATTAAGATATTGGCAGAATTATCAGTTTGAAATATAAAAGGTCTACAACCATCAGGTTGTAAAATTACAGGGATTATGATGATTAGTATTTGTGTGCAATGCCTTTTTGCAAAATTTCAAATTATAAAAGATAAACGCAAAAACTATTTATCAAAACGACAAAGACATTTTTAAAACTTGTAAAAATTGTAAAAATTGTAAAAATTATTAAAATTTTAAGATTGTAAAAATTGTAAAAATTATTAAAATTGTAAGATTGTAAAAATTGTTAAAATTGTAAAAATTGTAAAAATTGTGAAAATTGTAAAGATTGTAAAAATTGTAAAAATTGTAAAAATTGTAAAAATTGTAAAAATTGTAAAAATGGTAAAATTCGTAACCAATGCTTTTAAAACAAATTCATAATTCATTTAAAGAGATTAACTGATTATTTTGAACAAATTAATCAATTTTAAAGTAGAAAAACGACGATACCTTCCACATCATTGGTAAATGAAAGGTTTAAATGGTACCGTTGTAAATCAGATAAACCTCTTTTGAAATAGATAAACCTCTCTTGAAATAGATAAACCTCACTTGAAATAGATAAACCTCACTTGAAAAAGATAAACCTCTCTTGAAATAGACAAACCTCTTTTGAAATAGATAAACCTCTCTTGAAATAGATAAACCTCACTTGAAATAGATAAACCTCTCATGAAATAGATAAACCTCTCCTGAAATAGATAAACCTCTCTTGAAATAGATAAACCTCTCTTGAAATAGAAGATAACTTTAAATCACAACCCTCCAAAGTTCCCTTAAACGTCTAAAACTAAACTACAACTATGCCCATCACTAGTAGATCCCTTGCATATATCCATTGACAGAGTAAACAACAGGACATCTAGATATCAAAGGGGAGAATACCGCTCTAAGATCCATACAGGAGGGGATTATACGGGGGGGGGGGGGCAGGGCTTTTATGTTATAACTTGCAAGAGCTATAAGCAATATATTTCATTAATAATTTATGATTTTAGCTCTTGGCTCTCTAGGATATTTGGATGTCAGCTAAAGAATTGTATTTTTATTTGTTCATGATAAATATCGATGTTTTTCACTTTTTTTATTTAACTTATAAATAGTAAAAAAAAATACAGGGTTATTTACAAAGATAATACTATAATGACGACCTGAAACTCATTAGATAAGTTGATATAAAGGTATGTTTTGGCTTATACATTTAATAAAGTCGATAAAAGGTCTATTTAGTGATTTGGTAAAAGAATAAAGAAATTTATTGTTTGATGGAGCAATTAATATAAGAAAAAAGGCTTAAGTAACTCCGTAAAGTCGTCCACGAAGTCTTATCTTAAGTGGGTAACCCTGTATATTTTTTTCAGAAGAAACTTTTACGTTTTATTTTATCAAACTTATCAAAATTTTAACCTTTTAGTTAAACACTCTGAAAACAGAGTGGTGTCAATATCTTGTAAAATTGTGTCTGAAACATTTTTTAAAAAAGTTGATAGTACAAAGGACATAGGTTGATAGTAACCAACAATATATCCAAACTTGAAATAAAAAATTTCCCAATTCTGCAAATATGTGTTTGAATGTCGTCTTCGCGGTAACTATGTTCAGGAGGTCGTCATCCCCAGTTTGGTTCTCCAGTGTTTTATCAATAAACGATATATTTTACTTTAACAGTGTATAACAGATAGTACATTACTTTACATTATTTATAAATCTATGAACTGCACTCATGGGTGGCCGTGTGGTGTCATAGGCTAAAAATTTGTTTAAATATTTTAAAAAAATTCCGCGGGCAACGCCGAGCACTTCAGCTAGGAATATATGAAACAAACAACTACAGTGATATTTCAGAGTTTTCTGGCTATCACTGTATTATACAGGATTACCCACACAGGATGAGACTTAAAAGACGACAAATAATCTGCGGCAGCTTACGTAAACCTTTTTATTTCTGGGCCATTTATTCTGCCATTTATAGACTACTAGCTGAAGGGCCCGGCGTTGCCAGTGGGAAAAAAATTGTAAAAATATTTAAAAACAAAAAAAATCGAAATAACCCCGGGCACCCATGAGTGTCCACCAAAAAATTCAGCCCAACCGATCCAGCCGTTTGGCCGGCTATACGCAACATATATATATATATACAAATGTCTTGTTTTATTATACAGATGTTTTCAACCTTTGGATCGTTTCAGGTCGATCATCATTTAGTCTCATCCTTTGTGGGTAACCCTGTATTGTATCTTCTTTGATTTGCTGTATGAGTTTTGAGTAAAATGACGAGTTCAGATAAAAGTTGGAATATTTTTCCAACAGCTCAAAGATTTCCATTCTTCACGAACAGTGTGGATTCTCATATCAACATGAGAACCATTTGTGGTACAGTTAACCACAGAACAGTATCGCATGATGCTCAAAATTTACTGTCTACTGTTTACATACCCCAGAGCTGTGTACACTGTATATAAACAGATGCCGCAACCCGTATTTTCCTTTGTACTGTATGTCACTACATGATCTATACCTAACACCGATTCCCTTCTGTCCCTGATCTCTGTCCTTATTACAAAGACGACAGATTACACCCCTTGATGTAAGTAAATGAAAGTAGATTTAAAAACTGTTGTTTTTTATATCAATGTAAGTAAATGAGATTAGATTTAAGAACTGTTTTTTTTTATCTCAATGTTAGTAAATGAGATTAGATTTAAGAACTGGTTTTTTAATCTCAATATTAGTAAATGAGAGTAGATTTAAGAACTGGCTTTTTTAATCTCAATGTAAGTAAATGAGAGTACATTTAAGAACTGGTTTTTCAATCTCAATATTAGTAAATGAGAGTAGATTTAAGAACTGGTTTTTTTAATCTCAATGTAAGTAAATGAGAGTACATTTAAGAACTGGTTTTTTATCTAAATGTCAGTAAATAAGAGTAGATTTAAGAACTGGTTTTTTAATCTAAATGTCAGTAAATGAGAGTAGATTTAAGAACTAGTTTTTTTTATTTCAATGTCAGTAACTGAGAGCAAATTTAAAAACTGTTTTTTTTAATCTCAATGTCAGTAAATGAGAGTAGACTTACGTACTGGTTCTTTTAATCTCAATTTCAGTAAATGAGAGTAGATTTAAGAATTGGTTTTTAATCTCAATGTCAACAAATAAGAGTAGATTTAAGAACTGGTTTTGTTTTGCCAAAGACTCAAATTTTCACATTTTTAATTTTTGCAATCTGAAAATTTGACATTGTGGCTATAGAACTCGATTCTTTTTACTTAAATCATTGTCTCTTAGAACATGATATATATTACACTCACAGACCAATGAAAATGGTTTTTAGAATCACAAATGTTTTGGATTTTTAGAACAAAATGACATCAAGTAGTTCACATAATAAGATGATTTCAGAGTTTCTCTCAGAACAGATTGAGGTAATTTCATACAGTGAAACCCTGAGTAACGAATACATCGGAAGAATTTATCAAATGTCGTCTTGAAAATTTTTCAATGAGTTTTTTTACGATATTTCGTAAATTTCAGTATTTGCGAAAATAAATAAATAGCCATGAATATGCGGGAACAGTTTGAAAGAGTTTCATATAAATATAATCATTTAATTAAAAAGCTAAATATCTGCAACATTCCATTATCAGAAAGTGAAGAATACGACATTTGATGAATTCTTTCGATATATTCGTTATTAAGGGTTTCACTGTACTAAAGCAGTAAATCATTTGGAATAGAGCTGCATAAAACTTTGATTGAATCTGAACAAAAAAATCATCGACAGATAAAGGCTTAAGATATTTCAAATTATGAGTTCTGTCAGATCAAATAATCTAAGTTTGCAATATCAAAGTTTAACACCACGAGGTTGTAAATATAAGGATTACAAAATTAGAGTTTGTTGCAAAAATCAATTCCTTTGGCAACTTGTTAAAAAAATGTTTAAGATTGCCAAGAATGCAGGAACAAGACGAGAAAATTTATTATAAATTGTACTAATAATATATAATATCTAAAAAACTGTTAAAATACCTTTTTAAAATCTCATCTGTATTTTAGACCCAGGACGTGTACCCTGAGTTGGTTGATGAATTACAAAAACTGGTTTCGTCTCCACTTGTTACAGAATCAGAGTTTCCAGCGACATTTCTTAAATGTCTTGGCTCATCAGGAATAGAAACTAAGTATTATTAACAATTTGTTACTTTTACAATTACTACAAGATTAAGCTGCTGGATGTTGTTCGTGAAATAAAAAATCGAATTTTATTCTAAGTCATACAAATATATATGAGCGAAGAGCTTTATCAAATAGATTATTATTATTATTATTATTATTATTATTATTATTGTTATTATCATTATCATTTTTATTATTATTACTACCATAATTATTATGACAACTAGAAATTACGTCCAACTTCCAAGTTCCACATTACTTTTATTTACAGGTTGAAAAACTGTGTGTATCATTTGATGCGAAGCAAGGGTGTGGAGAAATGGATTCAAGAATTAACAACTGGAAGACTTAGGGAACCATTGGCTTATGTGGCAAAAATACAGGTAGCACAGGGGAGGACAATTCCAAACTGCGTTTTGGCTCGGAAACTATGGAAAATATGAACTGTTTGAAACTTTTGTTTCCTGTAACAAAGCTTTATATTCAATACATTTTCATTTTTCACCTAATAATCTGCAATGCGGCGGCCACCATCATCTTATAGCTGACGTAAACCTGTTTTAATGAAAAATAAAAATCTGGTCAATACGTGGACTAATATGCAACATATTTTAATCACAGCGCTACATATTTAAAAAGTCGACGCGACAGAAAAAAATTGCATCATATTATGAAAGTCTCCTTAAGTTTGAGCTGTCATTTTTAAAGTATTTAATATTTTCTAAAAATATAATTACTTTTTTAACAAACACTTTTTCCATTAGTAAGAAAATAAACCCTTTTAACAATACTCTACCATAAAGAGAGCTTATAGATCTCTAAATTGAAAAAAATAAACTTTTTAATTTTAAAATTTTAAGAAAGTTTTATTTTTTGACATGGGATTGCCAAAAGAGCAAAAGCCTAGCAAGTGCAAGGCTTCAAGGGGCTGTAAGGTTAATTTCATGTGAGCCTCTATGCATAGATCAATAATTTTGAAGATATTGTTATTTTTCTAGGTTAAAAGTGTTTATTTCTGATAATGATTTCCTGCATTAGAAATGCGCAAAACATTTTTGTAGAAAATCCACATTTAGAAATAATCAGTTTTCAAAATCATAATATTATAAATAATTCTTAATTGATGAGACTTGAAAGTTCCTTTGAAAACTACTGATGCCTGAGTTTTATAAATGTATGTATTTGTTTTAATTAGGCTCAATGGGAGAAACGGGTTTTGAAGAGCTTGAATTCAATGTGTATTGAGCTGGGTCAAACATTAGCTAAACCACGCTGCCAGGTAGCATTTACAGGGGTCCCCAATTTAAAATGGAGTTGGAACATTTGAATATATTTACCATTAATATTAAGTAAATCATGATTAACATGTTAATTTTACCCCTTTTAAACAATATTTACAAAATGAAAACATTATTTTGGAAACCTGTGTACAAATCTTAAAAAATTTAATTATCAAAAATGACATGAAATCAACTTGATTAACATTTTTTATGTTTCTAGGTGGAACAGCAAGAATATATAAGTAAGTACTAAGTATAACTTCGAAAGTAAATATTCTTAAATTTTGAAATAGATAACTTTCACAATAATTAAAATTAATTTATTGTTTTTTTTCTCCCTTTTAAAATAAAATTCCATACAAAAAATGTTAAATAAAAAATCAAAGAGCCGTGACCCCAGAGCTAGATAACGACAACAGACTCTTTTAATCTAAACGCGATTAAGCGCCCAATCCGCAAAAAAGAATTTATAAAAGAAAACTAAATATATAGAAAAGTAATAAATAATAGAAAAATATCAACCTCTCACTCACCTCTGACCCTTTAGTAAAAGTAAATTTAACCTAAATTATGACCGCGTTGCTTGTTGCAATGGCTAGTCCATTTAAGTGTCTGCTATATTTACTCAATGTCCGGGCGATACGGTACAAACTGGGACCGGAAAGGTTGACCCGGCTCGGAAATTCAAATGTACTACGGCTGCCTGTGCTCTCCTCTATATATGTATATTTATGGTCAGGTCATTGGGAGGATTTATCAGCTTTGGAATTAGAACTTTCTTTATTTCGTCCTGTTTATTCATCTAAGGTTAAGTTATTTATCATGTTTTTTTTAATCATAAACATTTAAAAATTTTTAATTTTTAAAGAAAATGCACAGATTTTTGAAAAACATTTTGCCGGTTCTTTATGCAAAAAAAATGTGTGAAGGATTTTCTGGAGGTTATCAGTCAGGTGCATTCTCCCAACCAGAATATTCAAGGAGCCAGGGGGATGGGTCAACCTTTCGGACTAATCCAGGTACACATCTATCTATCTATCTATCTATCTATCTATCTATCTATCTATCTATCTATCTATCTATCTATCTATCTATCTATCTATCTATCTAACTTTCTATCTATATATCTAAATATCTATCTATCTATCTATTTATCTATCTATATATCTATCTATCTATCTATCCATCTATCTAACTTTCTATCTATCTATCTAAATATCTATCTAACCTTCTAACCTTCCACCCTTATCATTTAACGACACTTTAAAAAGCTCGGGAATTTTGA
Organism: Eurytemora carolleeae; assembly: GCF_000591075.1. Taxonomy (NCBI): domain Eukaryota; kingdom Metazoa; phylum Arthropoda; class Copepoda; order Calanoida; family Temoridae; genus Eurytemora; species Eurytemora carolleeae. The sequence continues at coordinate 199,253 of NW_019397062.1, read as the reverse complement.
GAGATCTCTTAACTATCAAATTGACATTCTGAATACAGGCTCATTGGAATATCTTCCATCATATGCACTTCTTAATAAATGGAATAAACTGCCACTGGATTTAAAAAGAAGGGCCTCGTCAGGGATATTTTTAAAAAAGTTTATTAGAAATGTTATTTGACGCCTACATCTCAAAGTGCAATACACCCTCTTGTTATTCTTGCAAAAAATGAATATAGAACTTTGTAGATTTTTGTACATCTTATTCTGTTATATGTACTAAACTTTAAAACTGAAAAATCAATTATTTTGTTATGCTGCACCTGGGTCTCTCTAAATTTGACTAGAAACCCCTGACTTATTATAAATTCAGGCCATAGCTTGGAAAAATTTCACAGTTAATTCTGTTTGCTCAGATGAAAACTTTTGAAAATTATAGATTCAGCTTGAAACAGCTGATTTGAATGATTTAACGGAGAAGTTTCATGACTTAAGTCTGGCACAACCCAACCTGGGCGTATTACAGGTAAAGTTGTGAACCAGAAATGGGTATTTTTAAAGCTTATAACTCAACAGGACAACTTTCTACTAATGCGATTTGTTAGTGTTTAATAAAAACCGATATTACTGTACTGTACTGTACTGTAGTATAATGTACTGTTCTGTACTGTACTGTACTGTACTGTACTGTACTGTACTGTACTGTACTGTACTGTACTGTACTGTACTGTACTGTACTGTACTGTACTGTACTGTACTGTACTGTACTGTACAGTATTGTACTTTACTGTACTGTACTAAACTGTAATTTACTGTACTGTAGCCTGATGGTCGAGCTGACCAGCTGGAGCAGGAGATCTACCAGCTGGGTCTTAAAGTTCTAGACAGGAATCATGCTCCATTAGCGCAGGTGATAGATAGATAGACATACATTTATATACATATAAAAATATTTAGGTTTAATTCCATAACTAAAGAACGGAAAGTATAAGCTTAAATGTTAAGGTTAGAGGAAGACGAAAAATAAAGTAAAAATTATAAAGTAATCTAATTAGATGGTTCGGAACATATTTCTCAAAAGAAATTTCTCAATAAATCAATGCTAGAAACAATTATTTCGCTTTCATTATTACATTAAATTTCCTATTTTCTATGAATTTATTCGCAGATTTCTGCAATTTCTTGAAATGTTGTCTTTTCAATAATAATTCCAGAAAATCTTTTTGAATTATGAGAAACTACAGGGTGTCCCAAAAAACATGGGAATTCAGTGACGAATTCGATATCGTCTTTTCAGATAATTCTTTGATTTAGTATAGTGATACCTACTGAGAAAGCTGTAATCTGTAAGAGTTTCGTCTGCTATGTTTACGTTTTGTTTGTTTATGTTTTGACTGCAACCGGTTGTACTTAGTAAAACAAGAAAATTACAGTGTACAAACAGAGTAAACTTGTCCGTCTTCACTGTTCATCTTGCGGAGACATTATACACACATCTTTGCAGTCTTTTACCTTTTTCATTAAATAAACTTTAGCAGACATAATAATATTATGGCTTTTGAAATTAGGAATTACAATGCTAATTCATAACAACGACGATATCGAATTCGTCACTGAATTCCCATGTTTTTTGGGACACCCTGTAGAATAATGAGAAAATAGATACTAATAATTGAACAAGATTAATTATTTTTGATTAAAGATTAATTTTTAATTTTTCAACCTGTTCATAAACAACTAATTAGTTTACTGTAGAATTTTTCATACATTTTTGTCGTAGTTATCTAATAATTAAAAAAACAATTCTGAAAACGTATCCACCCAAAAGTACGTTTTTGAACGTCGACTTTGCGCTTAAACTCAGGATTTACAGATCTTTAAAAAGTTTTATATTTCATAAATGAATCCTAAAGAATTTGTCTACAACACTTAATACTCAGTTCAACTACAGGGTGTCCCAATAAACATGGGAATTCAGTGACGAATTAATTATCGACTTTTTAAATAATTCTTAGATTTAGTACAGTGATACCTACTGAGAAAGCTGTAATCTGTAAGAGTTTCGTCTGCTATGTTCACATTTTGTTTGTTTATGTTTTGACTGCATAAGGGTGTACTTAGTAAAACAAGAAAATTGCAGTCTACAAACAGAGTAAACTTGTCCGTCTTCACTGTTCATCTAGCGGAGACATTATAGACACATCTTTACAGACTTTTACCCTTTTAATGAAATAAACTCTAGCAGACATAATAATATTATGGCTTTTAAATTAGGTATTACAATGCTAATTCATAACAAAGACGATATCCAATTCGTCACTGAATTCCCATGTTTTTTGGGACACCCTGTACCTTACAGACCTGCCGGTCTGTCTCTTTAAGAAATAACACCAGTGACCTAAATTAAATCGTAACTTTAAGCTAAAATCAGTTAAATATTTAAACCCCTAAAAATCTCGTAGTTTTTTTTTTATCAATTTCTATTAATTAGCCACGAATGATAGAATAGATTGATTCGCTGGAAAATGTTGCCGAATGGAGCAACGCTTGTGCATACAATTTTCAGTTTGAGGCTCAAGGAGTCAAATGAACATGAGACATATAGGGTGTCCCACGAAACATGACAGTTGGTGAAAAGTTTGTTTTTCTTCCATAGTTTGTTAAGTTGTTTGAACCCCAAGAGAATCTATATATAAATTTGGCTTGTCTGTCTGGGTGTCTGTCTGTCTGTTTGTTTGTTTGTATCCATTAAACGTCAAAACGGCTGAACCGATCAGGCCCAAATTTGTTGTGGGACCACAGGGAAGGTTTATGAATGATAAAAATTTAAAAAAAATGTGTTTTAAAGGTTTTCAATTTTGTAAAAAAAATTTAAATTCTTGAAAATCCGCGAATTTTTTTTTAAAAATCCGCAAAATTTGTCTCTTCTTTGTTCACAATTTAAATAGAAAGTGGGCGCGAAGCGCCCTAAAAGCCTAGTATAATAAAAAATGTCATGCCAGCCACATTATAGTAAAATTGATTTCAAAGTAAAATAAAATTGATTAAAAGATTTTTTAAACAAAATAAACTGCAAAAAAAGTCTATAATACTTTATACTGTATATATGGATGAAGAAATTTCAATTCACAAACTGTCATGTTTCGTGGGACACCCTGTAGCAAATCAAAGTGAATAAATACTAAAGTGGACCAAACTCATAGTTGGATGACGACATTTTATGTCCCAAGTATTTAGAAATATGTATATATATATATATATATATAAATTAGTCTGTATACGGAGTGTACAGTACAACAGAAGCTGGACTCCCTTTGTTTACAAACACAGACTTAGAATTTGTTTCTGAAGACGACATTTACATGGGTCTTTAGTCTATTTTTTCTAGTCTTTACTTTCCAAACGAAATCTTTTCATGAAATTATTTCCAAACCAAATAAAACCTTATGGCCCAACTCGCCCAACCTGTCGTCGTTTCCTTAGTCTGTTCCACTTTAGTATTTATTCACTTTGGTAGCAAATTCACTAGTCGAATTTCACGGTAAAATTATTTGCATTACAAAACATCAACTACGCATTAGATTGCTTCGATGTCGTCTTCCTATTCCACAGTGTCATGGGGACAGTATAATTAATTTGGATTTATTTTCCAAGGAATACTTGAAAAGAGGATGTCCTCACAGTTTAAGAGGATGTGTATGGGCTCAGGTATTTTTAAATGTCGTATTCGGAAAAATCTTGAAAAAATGTCGCCTTAGATATAGATTTTTAATATAGGGTTACACACAAAGGATGGGGCATCAGCGACGACTGTACAGAATTTCCTGAAATTCATGAATCCTTGCAACTGTACACTTGTTTGTTTTCATTGATAAATCATTTTATAACCCAATTAAAGACAATATTCAAGGCAGAACTCATAATTTTACAGTTTTTACAGTTTTTACAGTTTTTACAGTTTTTATAGTTTTTACAGTTTTTACAGTCTCATTCTTAATGGTTAATCTATGAGTACCTCAGTACTGGATTAAAGTTTCAAAGTAAAAGAATTATAAAAGTTAGTTTGCATATTCACCATAACCATTCTACAAGCTTTTGTCAATATTTCTATTTTTTGTATAGGTATTAGGATGCGAGATCATAGAGAAAGATATTGTGACCTACAATGAATTGAGAGAAGCTGTTATATCTACAGATATTATGTTGGACAAACTCATTATAAAGGTAGAGATTAGTTTTCTTGATTTCTATGTTTGAAACAGATATTGGGATTTGGAATCCATAAAACAGTGGACTAAGAAGACGACATTTATACATTTGGTGTTAGTTTACACCAGGCTTACAAGTTAATTGCAAATAGGTTGTCAAGTGCAATAGATGGCAACAGAAAAATCGACCAACTGCGCACAACGTCATATGTGTCAAATGAAATTTCCAAGATTCGGTGAAGATAAATGTCGTCTTTGTAGGAATACATAAAAAATATTTACAACTCAAAATTAGATAGAGTATTTTACTTTCATTTGGTGGCTTTGATTTAAAATAAATAAAAAAATATGTCGTTTTTATCAAAACAAATCACACAGACATCCATATTGCGAAATTTAAATATAATATACATTTTGTCTCACAAAACAATTTGCAGATCCAACATTTTGGCTGCAACAGATAACTTACATAAAATGTACGAAAATTTGTGAATTTTTTGGTTATTTATGAACAAGTGAATATATGTAAAAAATCAAAATTTGAAAAATCTGGGAAATCAATTTTTCGGTTCATACTCCATAATTAAAGAAGTGATTGTGATATAAAAAGAATGCCTGGAAATAACTGACAAATCGAGATTTCGAATGTTAACATGATTGTGAACATTTAATTTAAAATTGTTCCCTCAGTACCCAATACCCCTACTCCAAATTTTTGTTTGGGACACCCTGTTTATAATATATATCTACATAGACTTTCCAATAATTTCATAATTAAAGCACTTTTGAAAATTTTTATATATTTCGTACGTGTTCCCAAAAATAGTAAAATACGACATTTGAGAAAAAATTTAATATCCTTAGAAGACGACATTTCATTAGAAAATTACCGTTTCTTGTTGCCTGTTTTTCCCCTGGATCTGGGGGTTTATCCTTAATTAGACCTTTCCAGAGCACTTCTCCAAAGATATCATTAAACATTTCTGAAATGTGTTTTAACGATATACTTTCGAATTACAATGTTAAAAGGTTATGTACAAAATCAGTTTCAACCCCGTCATTAAGTCTATAAAACGTTAAATGAAAAAGTGTGAAAACAGAAATAAAGAACACATAAAATTGCACTAATTTCACTAAAAGATAAGCTCTTTAGTCTAAAAATATCACTTTTATTTATAGTTTTGTCAGCCAGAAAATTTGAGTTGACACTTATGACGTTTAAACAGCTGTACTGAAAGTGTACGCATTCTGTGTTGCCGTCTATTGTACTTGACAACCTATTTGGTTAATTGAAATGTATTGGTATACGGGACTATAAGCGTAGTTTCAAGTGACATTCCATGCAAAGATGACAATGCCCGATTTACTCAAAATGTGTTTATTTCTGTGAATTTCTACATTGTTTCTTACAAGAAAGAATTTTCCCAAGTCACTGTTATAAAGAAACCATAGTTAAAACAGTTTAATAATATAATACAAAAAACATGCATATCTAATTCATACTTGATCAGACAAAGCTTTTAGAAGTACTGTTGTAAATCAGGCATCGTCATCTTTGCATTTAGGGTCACTTGAAATTACGCTTACAGTGATTAGACACACTCAAATTGCCGCGTTTCTTGTTAATTGGATTATTCAAAACAAAAAGTCGTCTTCCACACACTTACAACTATGATGCTTTTCAAACTTTTAAAATTCGAACTTTCGAACTTAATCGAATACTATTCGATGTATCGAACATTCTAATATTTTGATATCAGTATGAGAGAATTGGTTAACGTTTATTTTTAGGATATTGAGTTGAATGCTGCAAATGATGATCAATATTTTATATTTGATGATATGGTTTATAAAACTATGCTTTGTTTCAGTAGAGATACCCAGGTTGGTTGAAACATATGTTTTTTTTTAAATTGACTTTTAACGTAAAGTACACTGGCCCTTTATATTTCAAACAGTACGATTTTTACCTTTTTCTGAGCAAAATAAAAGTTTTTTGTCTGAAATAAGATAATTTGCAATTGACGTTCTCTGCAATATAAAGAACTTAGAATTGTGATTTTATGCAGGAAAGGCAACGCACGACATTGATCAAATTTATATATTTTCAGAACAGAAAATTGTTAACAGTCCCTTTGAGGTTCATATTTCCTCTTTCCAAAATTACATGTAAATTAATTACAAAAGTGATATTATTATTATAAAGATTTATTCACACACAAAGATATAAATACATAAATGGTGTAGTTTAAATGTGTTTAAATAAATTTTTGAATATATAGCTTTACAAAAGAAAAAAGAAAAATATGCAAAATTATGTACAAATAGGCTACATGGATCATTATTCATTACATAATATATTTATCAAATCAGTTATTACGTAATCATCGAATCGATCCTTCAGCATATAAATTATTCATTCTTGTATTTAAAAGTTCTTGTAAAACCGGAACTTTCCATTCATGTTCCAATGGGACATAAAAATATTTTATTTGTTTCTCAACTAACATTACTAAGATCAGAAAAGTTAATAGAACAATCATTTGCAATGGAAAAAAAATTTCTGCCAAGAAATATTTTTTATTTAAAAAATATTATCTCAGGTTGCTGAAATGTTCTCTTGCGGTTCAGCTAATCCCCCCAAAGGAGTTTTAAGAGGTAGAGGAGGGCTCAGTGAAAACCAAGTACTATACCCTCCCAGGTAAAAATATTATAAAATATTTTGCATTTTTGTTATGGTTGGTTTTTAAAATTTACTCAAATTGATTTAAAAGTGAACCGACGCCGATACTTTTTAATCTTGCTAATTAAATATAGGTTTTATAGGTTCAGCCGTATCTGGACTTCTTCTTTTTTCACAGCTTTGTGTGTCCAACTGTATAAACAATGTAGAATATAATCAAGGGTTGCTTTATTCCAATTTAATATTTTAGCGGTGTGATTCCGTTCCATGGGATGTCAATGTTCTGTGCACCTTTCTCCTACGTATACACTGACCCTGTACAGTTGTACTTCGCCTTCAGAGCTATGTACCTTAGGTAAACCCTCCAGTATAGTAATTGTATGAAGTCGTCTTTGATTTCTATGACGTTTAGTCTGTATTTACAACAAAAATTTTCAGATCGTAAACAGTTAAAGATCAAGATTAAGATCTAAAACTACTTTCCTTTTGGTTTTCATTTTGGTAATCATTCTGATTATCATTCTGATTATCATTCTGATTATCATTCTGATTATCATTCTGATTATCATTCTGATTATCATTCTGATTATCATTCTGATTATCATTCTGATTATCATTCTGATTATCATTCTGATTATCATTCTGATTATCATTCTGATTATTATTCTGATTATCATTCTGATTATCATTCTGATTATCACATTCTATAATGTCAAAGGCTGTAAAAAAAACCTCTTATCGTTTGTAACCTTGTTTACAATGCAGTATTCTAAAACTTTTAACTCTAATTATTTTTTATGTAGATTGACATTTTTATCTTCACATATAATTTTGATAAAATTAAGTTTAGTTTACGGTTAAATTTATAGACACATTGCCCATAGTCAAACTATGAGTTAAGGTTTGTTCCAATTTTTTCAAAATTGATTTCCATTGTTGGAACTTTTTAATTTTTTTTTAAGATTAAAGATTGCAAAAATGCAATTGTTCAATTTAAAGTTTTTTTTATTTTTTTCATATTTTTTTCAGATTCTGGTTCCGACTTCATCAGATATCCTCTCACCCCCAATCCATTCTTGGTCTATGCGCTTTATTCGAGAATATTCTTCAGGTTAAATTCTATTAGACGCAGTTTCAAGAGTGATTGAGAAACCCTTGTTTTTCGAGCTAAGAATTGATTTTGTTCGATTGAGGTTTTGCTATCAAAGCGAAAGAAAATGACAATAATTTTCTCATTATGACTCAAATAGAGGCTAACGTGTACTGTAGAGAATTGAACCTGCATCTTTTTTCATTGAGAATCAGTTGAAATTCCGTCGATATTTCCTTTAAAATAAATCTCAAAACTGGAAGGTGTATAATTTCCACGTCAGATTAAAGTAAATTGCATAAAAGATTGAAATCTTAAATGTTTTCACTTACAACTTTTCTAAAGGAAGTGCTACGAGAAGAACAAAAATGTTTTGACTTTCTTTGAATTTGGTTTTCTAATACTGTGCGTAATATCAAAACTAGAGAAGCTAAGAGGTAGTTAAGTCGTATCAGTATTGTCGTCTAAATTTGACAATACAGGGTTACCCCAAAAGGATGAAACTGCAAAGACGACCGAAAGCTCTTAAAATATGACAATTTCAAGTTCAAGTTAAGTCTTCTGTCTAAAATGTAGTATTTTTTTGGCTTATTTAATGATTTTTCAAAGTTGCAGTTGCAGAGGATCGTGAATATAAAAATACAGAATAACTATTTATACCACTGTTATTTGGTTCGCAGTGTTATAAAGTTTTTGGACAGAAATTTTCTCTTTATCGAGAAGGTTTAAGCCTTTTTAGATTTAATTTTGTCCCAAGCTTTAGCAAGCGACAACATATATTCTAAAAATTTAAGTCCGAAATCTTTATGGCACTTCGTGCCAAAATAATAGTCTTTTAGGTAATTTTATGAAACGTTTGTGTACTTGTCTTCTATCAATGGCTATTTCTTTAGATCAAATAAGCTTTGAAACAAAGCAGAAGTAAAAAAGAGTTGATTTTAATTTTATTTTCATTTCAAAATTATTTTGTAAATATCCTAAATTTTTTGGAGAAAATCCGGGAACTAATCAAAACTTTATAGCACACGTGCTGTAATGTACAGCTAATTTAACTTTATAGAACGATGATTACTTTATAGCACGTTTATTATGAAATATGAAAATTTAAAATATTCCACTGTGAACTATAAGTAAGGAGGTGGTTAAATTTACCACTACGACTTTGTGATTTCGTAGCTCCTAATAAGCTTTGATTTTACGCACAAGTACGAAAAAAGCTAATTTATCATATCACATAATAAAAAAATTAAACATTTTTGTTCTTCACTATAGCAGGAGTTATGATATATAAAGTTGTAATCTCTGTAATCTCCGAACATAACTAGGAACCGCTTAACTGAGTTTCCACACACTTTTGAACTCGGGCGATCCACGGGAATGTTTGGTTTTGAGATTCTAAGTTAAATGGGTCAGTTTTTTACCCAAAATTTAGTTTCCCGGTAAAATTTTCTTGTGTCCAAGTGCGGGCAAATATCGGGAGTACTTAAACGAGTAACCTAGGCAGCGCCGCTGGTTCTCAAGGTATAGTACATTCTATTTTAGCGTCATGAACCCGAGCTTTGGTCACATTTTCTGTCGATTGATGTCCAGCCAACTAGAGTAGTTTTCAGGTATCTATATTTATACTTTGCTTATCCAGCCATCTAGAGTAGTCTTCAGGTATATCTATATTTATACTTTGCTTGTCCAGCCCCAACTAGAGTAGTCTTCAGGTATATCTATATTTATACTTTGCTTGTCCAGCCCCAACTAGAGTAGTCTTCAGGTATATCTATATTTATACTTTGCTTGTCCAGCCCCAACTAGAGTAGTCTTCAGGTATATCTATATTTATACTTTGCTTGTCCAGCCCCAACTAGAGTAGTCTTCAGGTATATCTATATTTATACTTTGCTTGTCCAGCCCCAACTAGAGTAGTCTTCAGGTATATCTATAGTTATACTTTGCTTGTCCAGCCAACTAGAGTAGTCTTCAGGTATCCATATTTATACTTCGCTTGTCTGTATAATTGTTTCTTTATAACCGATAAACGTCAAAACGACTGACCTGATCGGGCCCAAGTTTCAGAGGAACAGTTAAAAGCAACTAAAATTATTTTTATAATTCATGTTAAATATATAAACCAGGGAATGACCCACAAAGGATGTAAAGACGACCTAAATTACATTGAATTTGACAAGTTCGGGCCTGTAATATTCTGGCAGACGCTGAACTCCAACCTTCGAGTGTGCGAGGTGGGGAAGAATTCACTGCCGCACTGGATTAAAAGCATGATTAAGGGGGGATGACATTTGTAGATCGAGATTGAATCCTAGCCACAGCGCTCGGCCCATAAAGTGTCATAACTTAACCTAACCCGTGATATAAATAATAATAAAAAAAATACTAACTGACAGAATTAAAAAAAATTTGCCTCTTTGTCGCATTTTTTAACCGTTTGTCGTTTGACCCTGTGTCGTTTGACCCTTTGTCGCATTTTTGACCCTTTGTCGTTTGACCCTGTGTCGTTTGACCCTATGTCGTTTGACCCTGTGTCGTTTGACCCTGGTTCGTTTGACCCTTTGTCGGTGAATCTGAAAAATAGCTGGATTTATTTTGAACATGCGCCAATTCGGAAAGAAAAATTCGCCAAAATTGGAAAATGATATTGGCCTCCCCCCCCCCCCCCCCCAACCTTCCTCTCATGAGAACTTATTATGCAATAGTTGATATTTATTTATGTTTTGAAAGTTCCACCATACAATATGCATGGGAATTTATTTAATATTTTTCAAGTCCTTAAAACGATTTCTTGGATTTCACTCTATCCATTAAAACTTTATCATTTTTGGAAAAAAAATTGTCATGGACAAAAAAATGTTACTTTAAAATCTTTTTAACCCTATAGTTAGAAAAAGTGTACGAATGTAAGTATGTATGTAATATGTAAGTAATATCCTCTGGTCATGTAACACCTTAACAAGGTATTGATAATCTGCTCTCCAATTCTGGGTTCAATTTTAAATGTATTATACAATTAGCAATTAAAATACATATATGTTGCCAAATATCCAAATAGAATAAAGAAGTAGAAGGAGTAATTGCTTCAAAGGAATTGAGTTTTTGCAACAAGCTTACATTTTCTAACCCATATATCTTTGCAACCTGATGATATTTCTAACTTAGACTATTTGATCTACCAGAATTAATATTTTGAAATATCAAAGGTCTAGGAAAACGGGTTGCTAAGTTATAGGAATTAGAAAATCTGAGTTTGTGGCAAAAAATCAATTCCTTTGTTGTCATAAAAACTTATTAAGAATAAATATTTTTTACGCAGTGCACAAAACCAGCTAAAATACAAATTTCACTTATCATATGTTTTGATTCTAAAATATATCTTTAAAAATAGGGGTGGTAACACTTTTTGACAAGATGGGGGTTTATTGCCCCCCCCCCCACAATTTAAAGGGACTGTAAGCGTTATTTCAAGTGAGCCTTTATACAAAAAAGGTCATTCCCAATACCCAACAGTACCCGGCCTTACAAGCTTTGTCTTATAAAGTATGAAATAGATATTAATGTTTATGATTTTTAAAACTAATATTTTTTTAATTGGGGTTTCTTAGCGAGGTTATATTGTATAGAGTGATGATGTACTTAATCCTTTACAAATTGAATAGGCCATGAACTATACCAAGAGCGTACTGCATATTTGTTTATTATAAGGAGATTCTGGCCTAACCTATAGTATATCAATATTATTTCTCAAGAAGGGGAGATAACTACGCTACATCGATATCTCGAAATCTTTGCACAATATAAACGTGCACCATACCTTGCTATACCTTGAAGAATTGAGAGAAATGAAGAGGTTAAGCACTGATCTCTTTTCAATGTCCTAGATAGTAGCGCAGAACCAATGTTCTACGTGAGTCTTGTTCTCAAGCATAATGTGTTTTTGTTCCATTTGAAACTAAATGCTTCTCCAACAAGCTTTTTCATGTTTAACACTTCTTGTTCTGGCGCCTGCTATCGTCACGTTGGCCGTGTAGATTATTAACTACAGAGAGAAAAGGAACATGCAGGAAGGAACCATCAATGTTCCTTGCCAGTATGTACCTCAAATATATCGTATTCCATAATTGCGTCGGCTAATTAGCATCAAGACGACATAGTTTAACTTCCATATTGCATACATTGACATTATACCATTGTTACATAAAAACTTTATAATGCTTGCTCAAACTGACTTTCCTCATTAAATGCTCAAATTATATGCAGACGACTCTTAAAAAAATCTTCGTCACCGACTAATTATATGCAATTTATTCTCTACACTTTCATTGTTGCACTCCTCAATTTGTATGTCTTGCAGGATCCAAGTATCCCAAAATCCAAATTTCTAATTAAAGGAAAAAACGATAAAATGTATCCGTATGATTTTTTATTATTTAGTTTAAGAATATATGTACACGATAGTATCGTAAAATAGTTGTATTAAATACATGTGAACAATTTTGTACAATTGATATAATCTCGATACGGAGATAATAAATATCTAGATCTCAAAAAAATATTAGTAAACAGTTGTAGGTCAGTACAGCCAACTGAGCACACAGGTAGAGAACTCTCATCCCCCCTGGGGTTTCTCTACAGTTGTAGGTCAGTACAGCCAACTGAGCACACAGGTAGACAACTATCATCCCCCCTGGGGTTTCTCTACAAAAGTACTTGCTCATTTCTACTGCAGGAAAACATTTAGGAATTTTAACACTTTTAAATTAAGAAAACTGACAATATTTTCCATATTATTGATCAGAGATAAAGGTTTCAAGAGGGAACAGTATAGTGAATCTGGCATTGACATCTTTGCCTTGAGAGTCCCTTGAAATTACGCGTACAGTCCCTTTAATCTATTATTTCATTATGTCCACCTGGTAATCAGGGTTGGATTCTAGCAGGGGGGATAGTATCTGACCCTGAAATATTATTGTTACAAAGTTTACCGCCGCGCACGATAGTTCCCACCAGGCTCCGTGAAGCGCAACCGATTTTAACAAATCAATATTGAATAAAAAATCAGAATAAAAATTCTGTCAACTTTCTGAATTATTAGTTATGGCAATAAAAAAAGTATTTTTTGGGTGGATTTTTAATTTTCTCCACAGAATTGCATACAGAGCAAAAGTTTAGCCCAGTTTTGATTATAAATATATCAATTCAATGACAATACAAGGTTTAAAGGTACTAAGCCGCATAAGAAATAAAACAGTTCAGTAATGAATCTATTTTTAGATTTCTAGGTTCCTCGGACCCTCTGATATGATATAAAAGGTTCTGAAATGTTAAAACCGATTTGCCACAAACTAAATTTTCTAATTCAAATATCTTTGCAAACTGATGGGTTATGTATTTGAAATTTCAAACTTTGCTTCTCTGATCCAACATATTCCATAGCTTGAAATATTTAAGGTCTATGACATTGGTTTTCAAAGATATAGGGATTAGAATATTTGAGTTTGTGGCGAAGACTTTTTTGGTAGATGGATAATGAGAGGTTTCTCTGGGTACTTTGCTCCTATTCAGCTACTTTCTCTCTGGGATCTAATCATTGCCTACGATTCTATGGAGGTAAAGAGATAGATGGATAAATACAGTTGGACCCATAAAACTGTGGTTTATGAAGAAGATCGTTTAGACTCAGGTTATGGTTTTAAAAGTTCAATGAACATGAAACAAACCAATTGTGCGCCACTATAGTTTCAGTGTAAGTAAATATTTCCATTTACTGATAGGGCCGATAGAAGGATTCATAACTCTGATTGGATAATGAGATAGATAGAAAGATAAATGTTACCGCCATACTATTTCTATTGGTTCAGAATAGACAACAAACCTGATTGGATCAGGTGCTTATGGACTCGACATACAGAAGTGGTGCAGATTACGTCATTTTTCAGTGTACACACTGACCCGTTTATCTCATAAGATTTTTGAACTAATTTGCTTTATAACAGCCTCAAATACAGATTATTATTGATTTTATTGTCGTCTTCCTCCTTCTTCAGTTTTGTGGGTCTCACTATAGATTATATGGATATTAGACAGAATAGACAGGATAGAATGGATAGACAGGATAGACAGGATAGACAGGATACACAGGATACACAGGATAGACAGGATAGACAGGATAGACAGAATAGACAGGATAGAATGGAATAACCAATAAAATATATAACAAACAACAAAATATTGATATCTAAAAATATAAAGTCTAAGGAATTTCTGAATTTTACAGAGCCAGGTCCGCCCTGTTTCCATAAATTCTAAATTCAAACAAATGAATAATGAACAAATCAACTAAATTTTGTATGGTGTGACATAATCAAATCCAAGGTCCTAAATCATATTTTACAGTTTACAGTTTGCAACATTAATTAATCATATTCATATTATAAATCAGTTTATATTCTAAATGGAAATTGATTCTTTGTCACAAGCTCTAATTACTATATATTTGCAACCTAATATAATTTCTGTTAGGTGAAAAAATCTAAGATTAAAATATCAAAGATTAACACCATCATGCATGAGGTTGCAAGCAAAGATATAGACTCCATTCCGTTAATGTTGATGTTGGTTAATGTAGACCACACTAAAACTGAGTGAAAATATTAACTCCACCACTTTTAAAAATTACTACCTGAAGGGCCCGGCGTTGCCCGTGGAAATAAAAATGGAAGAAAATGGAAAAATAAATTTTCTTTTTTTAGCCTATTAAAACACCCCCGGCCACCCATGAATGTCCACAAAAAATGTCAGCCAAATTGGTCCAGCCGTATTTGGCCGGCTATACGCAACATTATTATATAGAATATTTCAGTTTGAGACTATGCTTATTCCCAATCATATCCAAATCAGTGAAGAAATAATCAACACAAAAAAGTTGTATATTGAAAAAAACAAATCTAATTCATGATGATGTAAAGGAAAGAAAACTTGCAAAGATCCTTGTTATTTTATTAAATATTTATTTATGAATAAAAAAAAGGTTTCCATGTCGTCTTTTCTGATTTACCTATCGGCAGTAAAATCCTCAGAGTTAAAAAAAAGAAATATTTGTTTAAGATCCTGGCATTGCTGTCCGGGGCCATTTTGAGCTGGAGAAAGGAAAACCTGTTCCGAGTCAGTAATCTTGCAGGAGTTGAAGGGGTTTTAGGTGAATAATCATTACACGGTGGACTAGGGTCAATTTGAATTTGGACCGGACCGACTTCTTGTACCAACCTTAATGACGCCCGGCAATTACCGGCGGACCCTATCTTATGCCAACTTGGTTTTAATTTTGATGGCGCGGCCAGACTTTTCACAGTACCCTTTATAACTTCGTTTGAAGACCAATATGAAAGCTATCGTCGTACTTCTTTCTGGAACATGTATTAAATATTAACGTATTAAATTTGAAAATTTTACTTTTTCGGGGAAATAATTAGATATTGTTCATGTTTGGTCAGAAAATAAGGATTTTTTATTGATCTTTGATAAGACAAAGGTTCAAAGTGACCGTTGTGAATCAGGCATGCCACTCTGTAAATGGTGAGCCAATCGGAATTACGGGTTATTATTATTATTATTATGGAGCTTCTATCTCCTGGAGCTTAGGTTGAAGACGTCCCTCCTCCTCCACCCCTGCACCAAGGAACTCTTAACAAGAAAATAATTGTTAAGGATTGCATGAAAGCCTTTAGCTTGTTTTATGCTATATCTTACATTTAGCTTATCAAGGCTCTCTTTGAATGAATTAAAGGACAAGTTTAATTCTTTTGAATTTGTTATGTAATTCAAACCAAAAAAAAATGAATGCACAAATCTCACCTGTTGCTGAACTTTTTGTTGCATCTTGCCTTGCTTGACCTGGGTCAACCTCATTCCTCTTCTGTTGGTATTCATTGGTGTTATCCTGGACAAATAAGTTCTGAAGACCAAAGAAACCATTGTTCTCCTTCTTCTCTTGAGTGCGTCTTCTTTGCTGTTGAGATTGCTGTTGCTGCTGTTTCTGGGGCTGATTTTGATGTCTAAATTCCTTTGACTGTTCATGATGATGGTGCTGTTTCTTCTTGCGATTTAGCTGAGGATTTTCCGGGTTAAGGTTCTGCTGTTGTTCAACTGGTGGTTCCTGTTTATCAATCCTAGGTTGGTAAGAAGGAAGATGTTCATTGGTGTTATCCTGGACAAATAAGTTCTGAAGACTATGGTGACTATAAAAATTATAGATAATTTCAGTTTTTCTTAACCTTAAAGATTTATTTTAGTTTTTTTTACAAAAAAAAGATTAGAACATTTCTAATTACCTCTGGGGGAGGAGGGAAGTGAATTATTGGTGGTTTCTCTCCAGAGTATACCATAGGACCACCGTACTTAACCTGAACATAGATTAATAAATATATAGACAATAGATAGGACCACCATATTTAACCTGAACAAAGATTAATAAATATATAGATAGGACCCCCATACTTAACCTAAACATAGATTAATAAATATATAGATAGGACCCCCGCACTTAACCTGAACATAGATTAATAGATATATAGATAGAACCCCAATACTTAACCTAAACATAGATTAATAAAAATAAAGAAAGAAACCTCATACTTAACCAAAACATAGATTGATAGATATACAGATAGGACCACCAAACTAGAACATCTATATAATAAAGCTCTTTGCTCATATATATATATATATATATAGCCGGCTAAACCGCTGGACCGATCATGCTAAAAAATTAAATTTATTTTCTTCAAATTCTAAATTTATTTTTTAAAAATCAATTTTTATCTTAAATTTGCACTTTTCTTCTAAATTAGATTTTTTTAATTCCACGGGCAACGCCTTTATTTAGATTAATCAAAATAAAGATAGGAACACCGTACTTAACCTGAACATAGATTAATAAATATTCAGATAGGACCACTAAACTTAACATTGACATAGATTAACAAATATATAGACAATAGATAGGACCACCATACTTATCCTAAACATATGACCACTGTACTTAACCTAAACATAGATTAACAAATAAAAGATATAGGACCATTGCACTTAATCTGGACATAGATTAATAAATATATAGATACTAGATAGGACCGTCCACATACTTAACCTTAAACATTGAATAATAGATATAAAGATAGGACCACCAAACTTAATCTAAACATAGATTAATAAATATATATAGATTTGAACCCGTTCTTAGCCTTAAAATAGATTAATAAGTATTTGGATAGGACCACCAGTCTTAACATATTCACATAGATGAATAAATATATGTAGATTGGACCACCGTACTTAACCTAAACATAGATTAATAAATATATGGATAGGACCACCCGTCATAACATATTTACATAGATTAATGAATATATCTCGAACATAGAATAATAAAAATACAGATAGGTTCCTTTAAATAATATCCGTCAGCTATATGCAAGTAGAGGTGAATAAGTGTCAAAAAAAAGAACTGAAAATTTACAATAAAGTTTTAAAAGTGTTTCTACCTGCTGCTGTGGCGCTCCATAAGACTGTTGAGGGGCTCCATAGGACTGATCAAGATTAGGTCCCTTGTCCCCCAATGAGACTCCAAAGAGGAGTCCCACTAATAGAAACTCTCGCTAAAATAAAAAATTAAAATTTAAAAGAAACAAGTTGTATTAGAGTTAATAATTATTAATATTTCTCTCCCCCCCCCCTCCATAACAATTTTCCCTTTTCTTCTACATTTTTATAAAATATTTCTGATAGAGAATAGGTCCTTGTATACAAGTATAGATTAGATCTACATTCTACACAGTTTATATCTAGGAATGTGATTTCCAGTATCTTTCAGTGAGTAGGTGAGTGAGGTAGTGATTGAGTGAGGGAGTAAGNAGGAAGTATATGAATGAGGAAGTAAGTAAGTAAGTAAGTAAGTGAGGGAGTAAGTGAGTTACTGAGTAAGTAAGTAAGTGAGTAAGTGAGTAAGTGAGTAAGTGAGTTACTGAGTAAGCGTGTGAGTGAGTAAGTAATGAAGTGAGTGTGTGAGTAAGTGAGCACCTAAGTGATTGAATGAACGAGTAAGTAAGTAAGTAATTGAATAAGTGTAAAAACTGTGTTTTGAACCTTAGTTTTAAATTAACTAAATAGATAAAAATTTAGTTTGAATGAAATATATTTAACCAAGTAATATTAAACAAATCAAACCAAGTTTGATGCTAAGAAAGTGAAACCCTGAAATTGTTTAAACCTCAAGGTTATCAATGTTTAGTCAAGTATGAAATAAAATGCGTTCACACACTTCAAACACCCCCCCCCCTAAATAATTCCCCTCCCCTACATAATACCCCCCATTTCCCCCCAATCTCGTATGAAATCTGATAAAGTGCTTTGAAAAAAATAAATTGACTAATTGAATTTGGATAGACAGGATAGACAGGATAGACAGAATAAACAGGATAAACAGGATAGACAGGATAGACAGGATAGACAGGATAGACAGGATAGACAGGATAAAACATATGATAAACCATAAACAAATCATGATATCTAAGAATATAAAATCCAATGAATTTCTAAATTATACAGCGCAAGGGCGGAGTATTATGTTTCCGTAGATTCTAAATTCCAACAAATGAATAATAAACAAATCAATTAAATTTTGTGTGGTGAGACATAATCAAATCCAAGGTCCTAAATCGTATTTTACAGTTTTTTTTCATGAAAAATTAATTAATCATATTCATATAATAAATCATTTTATATTCTAAATAGGAATTGATTCTTTGTTACAAGCTCTGATTTTCTAATTACTATATATTTGCAACCTAATATGATTTCTGTTAGATGAAAATGCATCATGTTGCAAGCAAATATATAGACTCCATTCCTTTAATGTTGATGTAGATCACACTAAAACTGAGTACAAATATTAACTCCACCACTTTTAAAAATTACTACCTGAAGGGTCCGGCGTTGCCGGTGAAAAAAAATGGAAAAAAATGAGTGTCCACAAAAAAATCAGCCCAATTGGTCCAGCCGTTTGGCCGGCTGTATCCCAATCATATCCAAATCAGTAAAGAAATAATCAACAACAAAAAAGTTGTAAATTGAAAAAATTCGAATTTAATTCATGATGATGAAAGAAAGAAATTTTTTCAAATATTTATTTATGAATCAAAAAAGGTCTTTTCTGATAAAAAGTTTAAGAAATAATTGTTTAAGATCCTGGCATTGCTGTCCGCGGCCATTTTGAGCTGGAGAAAGGAAAACCTGTTCCGAGTCAGTAATCTTGCAGGAGTTGAAGGGGTTTTAGGTGAATAATCATTACACGGTGGACTAGGGTCAATTTGAATTCGAACCGGTCACCGGACCGACTTCTTGTACAAACCTTAATGACGCCCGGCAACTACCGGCGGACCCTATTCTATGCCAACTTGGTTTTAATTTTGATGACGCGGCCAGACTTTTTACAGTACCCGGCACATCATAGGCGTAATTGACTTACCCACTAAATTAGTTTAGTGATATTAAAGGGACTGTCAACGTAATTTCAAATAAACCTTCACTAATGTCATGTTCGATACACACCAGTACCCTTTATAACTTCGTCTGAAGAACAATAAGAAAGCTATAGTCGTACTTTTATCTGGAATATGTAAATATTAACTTATTAAATTTTGACAATTTTACTTTTTCGGAGAAATAATTAGATATTGCTAATGTTTGGCTAGAAAATAAGGATTTTTTATTAATCTTTGATAAGACAAAGGTTTAAAGTGACCGTTGTGAATCAGGTAAATGGTGAGCCAATCGGAATTTAAATATTTTTATTGTTTTTAGGAGACCTGAACTCAATATGCTTGGTGTCTTTGCTACAAATCATGTTAAGCACGCATAGACCGGAGATGAATAAATCAAATTGATATAGTGGACACAGGGTGTCCCAATAAACATGGGAATTGAGTGACAATTTTAAGATGTCTGTAAATTGACTTTTTATTATAGTTCTATGTGAAGCCTACTTGGACGCCTATAATTCAATAAATGTTAAGTCTGTTGTTAATGTTGTATTTGAAAATTGTTGTATTTATATCTAACGTACAATTGTTCATTTTCACTCTTCATGTTGAAGAAATGTTGAGGCAATTTATATTTTATCTATTTTTAACACCTGTTTTCCCTGTTTTATCTGAAAATACAAAAAAACATACGTTTTCTTTATTAATCATGAAATATGTTAAAAGATGGAATATGGGAAAATATTTATTTTACTATTTTTCGATTTTTTACTCCAAGTTAAATTTTGCTCAAACCAAAAATAAATATATATATAAATCACTAAAAAAAATCCATAAAAATCTCTGTTATAGGCTACGTACGTCCGTTATAACCGTTTTTGTTCAACCATTTACTTTTTTCAACCATGATATATTTTGTTTAGTGTAACCTTAAATTATTTTATAAAATAAAAAAGTTTACTATTAATGTATTTATTTATAACAACTAAATAGTACAACGTGAAGGTAAAGATAGAGATTCGGTAAACATTCATAAAAGCAACATAAATATCAAACATTTTTGTCAATTAACTAAAATATAGAAAAACGTCTCTGTTTCCATCGCCAGGATTGTTTGGCACAAAAATTCACAACTTGCGAAAAAATATTTTGGTTTTTATTTTGATTCCGCGGGGTGGGGGTGGGGAGGTGGTATCTAAAACGCCAGTGTGTTTAATATTGAGAGGAGGTAAAGGGGGTGCATTTATGCGTGCGGTAAGAGTACAATGTGAGCCTGTGGGAATTATGTTTGTGTGTTTGTCCGCAGAACTATCTGTGTGTGTGTGTGAAGCGGTCAGTAATTGTAAGTAATATTTTCAAGGCCCCAACTCTCACTATGTATCTATCTATCTATCTACATGTCTAGCGTTGGAGAAACCACACTCAGATTTCTCCAATAGATGAAACCCTAATATATTCCAGTCTCCCCCCCCCCACCATCCTGAACATGCCCCCCCTCTACATATCCCAACCGGCATTAGCGTACGCATTCTTAGTTTTTGTTACTTTTTTGCGTTTACTGACCGCTTCAACAGTTCTTAAATTATTAAATTGAATTAGTTTTTATCTTATATATCCTCTGCCACTATTATCCCCTCCCTAGCCCCTAAAGTACCCGTAGTCCATCTTGTACCCTTAGCCCCCTTAGCCCCTGACGTCCACTTGTCTGAATTCCTGGATTCCGATAAATGCCAATTTTAAGTTAGCCCCAGGACTACATGGAAATTCCAGCCTTGAGATTTCTCTTAAGAATGGTATTTGTAGAAATGACAATGAGCAATGTGTACTTTTGTGCATATATGGTGAATTCAAAACCTCCCCCTATCCCCCCCCCCCTTACTTAGGGTAAATCAAGTCCCCCGGCCCACCACCATACTATTGACAATTAAACTATCAATCAATTTGAACTAATTTAAAATGGGTGATTGAATCCTTTTTTTGAAACAGGCTATGGTTAAAAATATAAATACAAATATTAACATTTAGTCTCATAGAACTTGAGACTATGGAAGCCAGGAGAGTCTAAAATTCAGGCTTTTAAAAGTAACCTACAACAAGATTAATTTTAAATGCATAAACTTTAGTCTAAAGATAACGACTATAAGCTATGTATAAAAAATACAGGAGTGAGATTCCGGATTCCAGGGTGGAATTCGACACATCTGATTTGCTACGGGTGTAATATACAATACAATAATACAATATGTATATTAACATGGTTATGAGATTTCTAACACGTATATATGCACTTCAGACTTACCCGGAGGTTCATTCATGAGAAGAAGTTTTTGAGCAATTTTGTTAAAAAGGGAAAAAACTTGATTTTGTTGATAAATCAGTGATCTCTTGTATCTACTAGAGAACAAGAGGTCATGACTAAAAATTTGTGATTTAGAAAAAATCATTCTGTTGGAATATCTTCGACTGTACCCCGCCGAGTGAGGTTTTCTTCTCCCGCCACTGAAACAACCGCCTTAACAACCGCCGACCGATCATCAGAGGCATCAATTCTTGATTGTGCAGGAATAGGAGCGGAAATAGTGTCGATATTAGTAACACCAGTGGAGGCTGAAACTGTTACACTTCTGAAAAAAAATGTTGATCAAACTTAGTTAAGCTTTAAATTAACATGTACAGATTTGAATTAACATGTACAGATTTGAATTAACATGTACAGATTTGAATTAACATGTACAGATTTGAATTAACATGTACAGATTTTGGAGCTTCTATCTCCTGGAGCTTAGGTTGAAGACGTCCCTCCTCCTCCACCCCTGCACCAAGGAACTCTTAACAAGAAAATAATTGTTAAGGATTGCATGAAAGCCTTTAGCTTGTTTTATGCTATATCTTACATTTAGCTTATCAAGGCTACTCTCTTTGAATGAATTAAATGCACAAATTTAATTCTTTTGAATTTGTTATGTAATTCAAACCAAAAAAAACCTGAATGCATAAATCTCACCTGCTGCTGGACTTTTCGTTGCATCTTGCCTTGCTTGACCTGGGTCAACCTCATTCCTCTTCTGTTGGTATTCATTGGTGTTATCCTGGACAAATAAGTTCTGAAGACCAAAGAAACCATTGTTCTCCTTCTTCTCTTGAGTGCGTCTTCTTTGCTGTTGAGATTGCTGTTGCTTCTGTTTCTGGGGCTGATTTTGATGTCTAAATTCCTTTGACTGTTCATGATGATGGTGCTGTTTCTTCTTGCGATTTAGCTGAGGATTTTCCGGGTTAAGGTTCTGCTGTTGTTCAACTGGTGGTTCTTGTTTATCAATCCTAGGTTGGTAAGAAGGAAGATGTTGTTGATGGGCCTGTTGCTGCTGAGGTTGTTCATAAACATGGACAGGTGGTCTCACTCCTTGGTAGATGATAATTGGAGGCTTATTGTATTGTGAAGGAGCAGGTACATAAACAGGTTCAGTCTGACTGGGGGCCTGGTACTGAGGTCGGTGATTGCTTGGGGGAGGTCTTGGTCTTGGAGGGCTATAGGCAGGCTTGGGTGCATTGTAGGATGGCTTTGGAGCATTGTAGGATGGCTTGGGGGCATTGTAGGATGGCTTTGGCGCATTGTAAGAAGGCTTGGGCTCATTGTAGCTAGGCTTGGGAGCATTGTAAGAAGGCTTTGGCTCACTATAAGTAGGCTTAGGGGCATTATAAGAAGGCTTGGGTTCATTATAAGATGGCTTAGGTTCATTATAGGATGGCTTTGGAGCATTGTATGTTGGAGGTGCAGGGGCATCATATGTTGGTTTGCTTGGAGCTACTGGAGGGTTGTATGAAGGAGGTTGGGGGGCAGGAGGGTTGTACAGAGGTTTAGGGGATGCTGGAGGCTTATATACTGGTGCTGGAGGCTGGTAAGCTTGTTCTAAAACCGGAGGCTGTTGGTAGATATGGATTGGAGGATGTCCTGCATAAATGATGTGTGGGGCTTCCTCATAATTGTTTTCCGGCTGGTAGGTCTGAGCTGCTGGAGAGGGGAGAGGTTCATTGTAGGTTTGCTTTGGTGGAGGTTTGTAGCTCGGCTTGGGTTTGTAAACAGGCTTAGGTGGAGCATAGGTAGGTGCAGGAGGTGCATAAGAGGGTTTGTTGGTTGGAGGTGGGTTGTAAGCCGGTTTTGTCGGGGCTGGGGGATTATATGCTGCTTGTGTTGGTGCAGGAGGGTTATAAGCTGGTTTAGCTGGAGCTTGAGGGGTATATGAAGGTTTAGGAGCTTCATAAGCTGGTTTGGATGGGGTTTCAGCATAGACAGGTTTTGGTGCATTAACTGCTACTGGAGCTGGTGCTGGTGGGGCAGGTAGATAAACTGGTTTCTGCTCCTGAGCCTGGTAGGACTGTACGGGTGGAGAACTGTATGATGGCTTAGATGGTTCAGCAGGAGGAGAATAAGTCTCAGGGGCAGGAGCAGAATAGCTCTGTTTAGGAGGTGGTTGGGGCTTCTCATAGCTAGGCTTTGGCTTCTCTTGGTAGGTTGGTTTCTTGGGAGGTCCATAGCTGGGTTTAGCTGGTGGAGGCCTAGGTCTGTTAGGTCTTTGATTGATAGGAGGTCTATTGGACTGAGGTGGTGGTCCATAAGATGGTTTAGCCTGCTGTTGCTGAGCCTGAGGTCTGTTATATGAGGGTTTAGGAGGAGGAGGTCCATAGCTTGGACGGGGCTCAGGTGCATTGTAGCTTGGCTTCTGTTGGGGCTTATATGCAGGCTTGGAGGGAGGGTTGTAATCAGGCTTGGTCGGTTCGGGTGGGTTGTAAGCTGGCTTAGTTGGAGGAGGTGGGTTGTATGCTGGCTTCTGTTGAGGCTTGTTGTATGATGGCTTGGACTCCTCATAAGTTTGTTTTGGAGGATCATAAGAGGGGCGGGTGGCTGGGCGGGGCGTGTGAACCACATGAATAGGAGGAGCATTATCAGACTGATAGATCAGAACGGGAAGTTCATGATGGGGCAGTGGTACATATTTAACTGCAGGGGGAGGATTGGAACCTCCGCCATATCCACCATTAGAGTATGAGGGCTGAAATAATAATTCATTTGCTTTCAAACATAATTTTTTTACGGTTACAATAAAAAATTGTAGATAATTTCAGTTTTTCTTAACTTTAAAGATTTATTTTAGTTTTTTTTATAAAAAAAGATTAGAACATTTCTAATTACCTCTGGGGGAGGAGGGAAGTGAATTATTGGTGGTTTCTCTCCAGAGTATACGATAGGACCACCGTACTTAACCTGAACATAGATTAATAAATACATAGATAAGACCACCATACTTAACCTGAACATAGATTAATAAATATATAGACAATAGATTGGACCACCTCGCCGTTCTTTACCTAAATATAGATTAACAAATAATAGATATAGGACCACATGCACTTAATCTGGACATAGATTAATAGATACTAGAAAGGACCACATACTTAACCTTAAACATTGAATAATAGATATAAAGATAGGACCCCCGTACTTAACCTAAACATAGATTAATAAATATACAGATAAGACCACCGTACTTAACATAAAACATAGATTAATAAATATAAAGATAGTACCACCATATTTAACCTAAACATAGATTAATAAATATATGGAAAGGACCACCCGTCCTAACATATTTACATAGATTAATGAATAAATCTCGAACAAAGAATAATAAAAATACAGATAGACCCCTTTAAATAATATCCGTCAGCTATATGCAAGTAGAGGTGAATAAGTGTCCAAAAAAAGAACTGAAAATTTACAATAAAGTTTTTAAATTGTTTCTACCTGCTGCTGTGGCGCTCCATAAGACTGTTGAGGGGCTCCATAGGACTGATCAGGATTTGGTCCCTTGTCCCCCAATGAGACTCCAAAGAGGAGTCCCACTAATAGAAACTCTCGCTAAAATAAAAGGGTTAGAATTTCAAAGAAACAAAGAGTAATTCCCCTCCCCTACATAATACCCCCCATTTCCCCCCAATCTCGTATGAAATCTGATAAAGTGCTTTGAAAAAAATAAATTGACTAATTGAATTATTAAATTGAAAATAACACATTCAAGGACCAGTAAACCATATGGGCTGATTTCTTAATCTAGTTTGCTAAGCTATTTTCATCCATTTTCTTAAACTTATTTGGTTAATTTTCCTAATTTTTTTAAAATCTATTTACGCCAATTGTAATGTGTTTCCCCAAGATCTTTTTTTGATTACTTTTCCAAATTTACTTATTTTTATTTTTTCCTTGATATTTCGATTTCAAAATTTAAATTCAGACTTTTTATGAAAAAATATCGTTTTGAATTTTTTTTCAACGATCTGACCTTGCGTGCAATAAGTTAAAAGAAAAGCGTCATGCACATTGAATAAACACAATAAAAACACAAAACTTTTTTTCGTTATAATACACGCCAGTGATCCTATAACAGATTTCACGTTTTTAATTCAAGATAAACAGTTTATAAAGTTTGAAACACTTTCTATTAAAGTACTTCATTGTGTTAAAATCTTTTACATGAAAAGTAATTATTGCAATTATAACATTATAAATATACCATAATTAACGCTTTGTAAAAGAAATCTCATAGTTAATTAACATTAATCAATCTAATCTTATAATTTAAAATTAAACTTGTACGTCAATAATGTCCTAACCAACCAAAAATGCCTTAAAAAGGTGGTCATCAGAAAAGCGATTTTAAGGCTAAATTTTTTATTCACGGTGAGCTAAAAAGATAGCGAAAGGGAATATAGGTGTATTTCTAGGTGACCCTAAGATTGGATTGTTCAATTCACATCAGTAAATCTTTTTTTAACCGGCAAAGTGTTGATTTCTTACAATTTCTTTATTCTCATATCTTGCATGAATTCACAAGTGGAGGAACCACTTTTGAAAATAAGTCAATTTTAGGATGAAAATTGTATTTAAGGTTTAAAAGGTCACGTTTTCAATCGTAAATATCAATTTCTAAATGAAGGATCACTTCAAATTAAATGTACAGTTCCTTTAAAGCTGAAAGATAAG
The DNA here is from genome assembly GCF_000591075.1 of Eurytemora carolleeae. NCBI lineage: Eukaryota > Metazoa > Arthropoda > Copepoda > Calanoida > Temoridae > Eurytemora > Eurytemora carolleeae. Next base: position 172,717 of record NW_019397062.1, on the reverse strand, counting down.
ACAAAACGGAAGTGAGGAGAGAGTAGAGGAAACCAGAAGAGATGCAGGATAGTTCGGGTTATTAGAAGGGATCAAAGAATTTTATTTTAAAAGACGTCCACGAAAATAATCTTAGAGAAAAAAAATGTTTTACATTTTCTTTTGTCTTACATGATTTAAGCCTGTCAGAGTATGGAATAACTAAGGAATTTTTTTTGCCACAAACTCAAATTTCAATTTTTCAACCTTTTGTCCTAAATCTATGATATCTCAATCTATGAAATCTTATTGGAATATCAAAAGTTTACACCATCAGGTTGCAAAGATATAGTAATAAGAACATTTGACTTTGTGTCAAAGACTCAATTCCTTTTCAGACTAATCTTAAAAACTTGTAACGGCAGTCTTGTAAAACTAAATTTTTGATTTTTTTTTCCAAGAAAGATGAGGCGGAAGTAGGGAGAGAGCAGAGCTGACACCTGACCCCCCTTTCTAACAATTACATAGATAGATAAATAGATAGATAGATAGATATATATATATATAGATAGATAGATAAATATATAGANATTATGCGTATTAATATTTGAAGAAAAATAAAGAATTATGTGTATTAATATTTTAAAGAAAAATAAAGAATTATGTGTATTAATATTTGAAGAAAAATAAAGAATTATGTGTTTTAATATTTTGAAGAAAAATAAAGAATTATGTGTATTAATATTTGAAGGAGAAAAAAAAATTATGTTTATTAATATTTGCAGAAATATAAAGAATTATGTTTATTAATATTTTGAAGGAAAAAAATTATGTTTATTAATATTTTGAAGGAAAAAAAAGAATATGAGAATGATTTGTTTACGAAGGTTTTCAGTTCAGTCTTTTTAGGAGAAATTCATAGCGAAAATATTTGCGTCTAAGTTAATTGGAACACTATATAGGTAGGTAGATATTGTAAATTAATTCCCATGATTATTGGAACACCATGTAGGTAGATGTTGTAAATTAATTCCCATGTTTATTAGAATACCCTGAAGGTAGATATTGTAAATTAATTGCTATGTTTATTGGAAAATAGATTAAAAGTCCAATAGCCGTTTTTTCATTAATTAGTTGATACGCTATATCATTTTTTCTGTTTAAAAAAACCAGTTTGACTCCAAAAAAAACTTTTAAATGTTCTTTAAATACATAACTTGAGGCAGTTCAGATTTGCGGTTTATTATTTTATACAGTTGAAACCAATGCAAACTGATTTTCCTACACTCAAATTAAATTCTATTGTTTCCACATTAAAAAAACCTTGTAAATTTTATTGTTCACATGCTTTACTGTATTGATGAATGTGTTTAAGCGGTTTAACTTGCCCCTTTGGCGATATTTCACACAAAAAGAAAAAAAAATGCATTAAGAAGAGACTTCTACGATCAAGAGAAAAGTATCGTATCAAAAATTAGTTTTAAAGTTTTTAATATAAAATACAAATTCAGTTCTTCAAAACCTAGTAATTTTTTAGAAATATTTAAATGCCCTCTCCCCCCCCCCCCTTCTCTTATATATTGCCCCTATGACCGAAGTTCTTACCATGCCTACTGCCTACTGCCTGGAAAGGTTGGGTGAGATTGGTGAAAGTTGTCTGGTGTAAATATGTCTGTTCTCCTGAACTATTTGTCTGTTAGCTCCTGCTTCTCTTCCCTTGACTCACCCTGCACACACTAAACTCAACCTCACTTTCTTCGCGACGCGCGCTTAAGCTTGACACGCGCATGCGCTCTTCATTCTGCCCATCCTTCGGGCCATTCTATGTCCTGTAAGTAAAGATATGCCTATTCCAGGGGTGCTGGAGAACTAGCTCATTCCGCTTTCACTTTCATGTGGGGGTAATAAAAAATTACAATCTATATATATATATACTTTCTTGTCTGTCTGTCCGTTTGTATCCACAAAAAATGTCAAACCGGCTCAACCGATCGGGCCCAAATTTTGTGTGGGACCTCAAATGATCCCAGAGAAGGTTTATGGAACATTAAAATTGGAAGAAAAAAATCCTGAAAATGGTTTTTGATTTTTTTTAGAAAATGCGCCAATTCAAAAAGAAATCCGCCAAAATTATTTACAAGAAAGCCTAGTTTACTTAAAAATTGAACTTAAAATTTTCAGGAAATTTTTTACATCTCAGATGATTTCATCAACAATATAAACTGCCCACATGTAGTCCTTGAAATTTACGATACAAAATTAATTTTCAAAGAAAATACTGGCCGCTAATGAACGTACGTATGTACTTAGGCCTGTTTTATAGTTAAAGCCTAGAGATCAAAATCTTTTTTAATACTTGTATATTTAAAGAAAATAGCATTAAAAAACAAATTGTGAACCCCTGTACTTCTTCAAAACGTAAAGAATGAACTATCAAAAAACATCGACGTTTGATGAAGAATTCCATAAACAGTGAAACAAATCAATCTGCAAAATTCTTTTCTATTTATCTACCATAAAATTTTATCAAAATCAAAAACAAACAATTAAAAATTTTACTGGTGTTGGTTCCCTTTAACATGCACCACATAGAACTAACAATAAACAATATAACATCACTTAGATAGAGAACCACATTTTCAAATATCCAATATTTAGATTAAAAAATCAAATCATTCTTTATCATTTTTGAAAGATACAGGTAAGAACAGTACCATTATGGTATTTTATATAAAATTGTGAATCTGGTTTGTATCTCTTTAAATGATTGGTTACTTGACGTAGACGACCCCATTAAACTTCACAATTACTTAAATAAATGTATGAATGGAAATGTGTGCTAATAAACTACAGATGTCCCATATCATATTGGAGTAATGTGTGCTAATAAACTACAGAGTGTCCCATATCATATTGGAGTAATGTGTGCTAATAAACTACAGAGTGTCCCATATTATATTGGAGTAATGTGTGCTAATAAACTACAGAGTGTCCCATATCATATTGGAGTAATGTGTGCTAATAAACTGCAGAGTGTCCCATATCATATTGGAATAATGTGTGCTAATAAACTACAGAGTGTCCCATATCATATTGGAGTAATGTGTGCTAATAAACTACAGAGTGTCCCATATCATATTGGAGTAATGTGTGCTAATAAACTACAGCGTTTCCCATATCATATTGGAGTAATACTGAACTACCGAGTGTTTTCTTCATGCAACTTTATATATTAGGCTTATACAATTTTTTAAATTAATTTAATCTTTCTAATTTTCTGAGTAGTCCCGAAAATCGCAATTTAGACATATAAACGATATGAAATGATGTGGGACACCCTGTTTGTGAAAGAGAGCTATAAAGATTGTTTTTTATGGAATTTTTTTGGTAGGCTTATACAATTTTTTAATTTGATTTAATCTTTCTAATTAGTAGTCCCGAAAATTTAGACCCATAAACAATCTGAAATGATGTGGGACACCCTGTATGGGAAATAGGGACTAAAAAGATTGTTTGTGTGTATGAATATGTTTACCCGGCCAAAGAAAATATATACGCTAAAGATTGCGTATATGTTTGAACAGGGAAACTACGCAAGTTGTGTTACATCATGATTTTGGGTTTGGTTGGTGGCTGGTTTTACAATGAGCTTTAAACTTCAGTTCAGAGACAAAAGAGAAATTTGTTCTGCAGTTCACAGACAAAAGAGAGTCTGGAATTGCAGTTCACAGACAAAAGAGAGGCTGGTATTGCAGTTCACAGACAAAAGAGAGTCTGGTATTGCAGTTCACAGGCAAAAGAGAGTCTGGTATTGCAGTTCACAGACTAAAGAGCGACTAGTCCTGCCGTTAAAAGACAAAAAAGTTCAGTTCAGAGACAAAAGAGAAATTTGCTCTGCAGTTCACAGACAAAAAAGAGACTGGTACTTCCGTGCATAGACAAAATAATTTAGTTAAATTATGAATTTGTCACGGATACTAAAACTCTAAAATTTATCTCTGAACATAATTCCAGAGTCATTATATAGAGGCATAGTAATCAAATATGATATCTACACTGTAGATATGATATTTGATTACTTTTATTGTGGAAGTTATCTCAATGTGCCCTTCATGGCCGACTCACAATGATACCGCTTTCTAACCTACTAAAACTTGAACAATTTTTCTCTAAAATGCCGTTTTAACCTTTAAAATGTACTTTTAATATACTCAGTCCCTTTTCCTAGGATTTTCCAAAAATGGTTCCGGACCTTTAAACCTGGGACTCAGCAAAATAATAAAAATATCATTGTTTTTCAACTAAAAATTTATCATTTTTATTTGTGGTTTTAAAGATAAAAAAAATTATTTTGATAATTATACTGAACTTAAATAATAAATATTACGTATTTAAATAATATAATATATAAACACACTATATAAATGAATCTATCTATCTATCTATCTATCTATCTATCTATCTATATATCTATCTATCTATCTATCTATCTATCTATCTATCTATCTATTTATATATCTATCAAATGTTGTGAGGACGTGTGTCTGAAACTATTAAAAATACAAATGTGATAAAAGATAAGAAACTCAGTTTTACTCTACTATCTATTCTATAATACTGTCAAGTGTTCAGTGAGAAATGAGTTAGAACTTTAATAGTAGTGAGCTGAAGTCTTCAGTAGGATAAGGGTTGACTATGATTATCACTATTAATATTAATAAAACTAATATTTTAATAAATAGTGGACTAGGAAGACAGCATTTAAGCAATCTTATGTGTATTTAATGTTCTCACAAAGCAAATAGTTTTACCAGAAACTTAAAAATAAACAGAGGCCGAATTTAAAGAATTTGAGCGGCGGCTTAAATTTAAGCCGAGGCTTAAAGATGGTTGGTTTCACTTAAAATTGTATCTAATGTTTCAAAATTTAAGCCTGAGCTTAATTTAAACCGAGTTTTGGCGGATTTAAGCCGCGGCTCAAATTTCCTTAAATTCGGCCTCAGGTTATCAAAACTGTGTACAGTGCACATTTGATATGTCATTGGACTTTTTGAGAACAAAACTTGAATTTAAAGGTCATCTTTCTATTCCACACTTTTATGCAGGCTCCGTCGTATATATCAATACAATTAAGACGACTTTCGATTTAATATTGATTTCTGCCAAGATGTCAAACAGCATGGATTAACATAAACATGGAATCAATTGAGAAGTAGAAATAGAAAAGTCGTCTTTATTTTTTTAAAACAATCTAACATAAATTTTTTAATTATTTATTCTACAATTGTGTTGAGACGGTAAGAAGCAGAAGACGGTAAAATGAATGTCCTCATTGGTCTCCCTTATACGTCCAAATTGTTGCAACTAACATAAATGTTAAAAATAGTTCAGTTTCAAATTACTTTATTCTGAGCGACATTCCATAATGAAAAGAAGGGAAAAAGAGTTTTACAGTTTATCTAGTTCTGTAAAAAATAGAATAAGTGAAACTATTTCTCCTGAAATAAGTAAAATATAATAAGTAAAATATAATAAGTAAAATATAATAAGTAAGGGTGCAACTAATTCTCCTGAAATGTCAAATCATTTTTGCACCAACACAAAATTATTCAGTATATAAATGGCAAATTAGAAGCAACATTCTTAAAGGAAAAAATGAGAGAAAAAATCTAAAACTTCAATTAAAAACATTTAATAAAACGACCACGGAAAGTCGATTTTAAACATGTCAAAACATGTTTATATGGGTATCAGGTATTAGGTTGCAGAGACAATGTAGGAAATTGTTTAAATTCAGTTTTAAATAGATTATTCATGCCTCGCTCTCTTAATAGAGAGCCTCACTTTCAAATTACGTATACAATTCCTTTAAGCTGTTGTGAAGATTCTAACAGTTGTAAATATTTCAGGTAAAATGAGTGAGAATCTGAGAATGTACTTGTATGATAATACTATGAATGACGACGATAGGTAAAGGACAACTGACCTAGGGACAGAAAAATAACCCCCCCCCCCCCCTCCCATCCAAGTATTTCTAGAATTTTAAATTTTTGTAACAATCTCTAATTTATAATCTATATATATATTCTATATATATGATTGAAACATCAGGTTTCAAAGATATAGGGATTAGAAAATAATAGTTTGGCGGCAAAAATTATTTCCGTCACCAAAGTTTCATAATTTATGAATAACCAATTTTTTTGTCGAAAATGTCGTTAAATTGCTTTGAATTTTGTAGAAATCCTTTGAATATCATATACCCGTGATAAAAGACGACATTTTGAAACTATTTGCGCGTATTTCCCCCATTTATTGATTCGTAAACAAAACTCATGCAGTTCAAATTTGTGAAAGAAAAGTGAACAAATAAAATGAGCAATAATGATAATAAAGAAAGCAAATAGCAAACCATGTTGAAACCCAAAGTTTCAAAACATAATGATGTTTTTTTTTCAGAGATCCATTGCAAAGAATTATGTTTAATTTTCCTGATACTGAAGAAATTGATCAGGTTTGTATATAAACAAATAAAAAACATCTTTGTATTGTTACGTACTTAACACTATTACGCATGAAAAGACAAAGGCTTGACCCACCTTTTTCAGAATTCAGAAATACAGAGAACCTTCGGGGCACAGAAGATCAAGATATTTATAGTTTAAATACATAAAACATGGAACATCATTTTTACATTTTCACTAGAAATATTGAATGCACAAATTATACTTGTAAACCAATATGTTTATTGAATATGTTATTATATGTCTATTCTTTAAGTTATTATTTCAGCAGATCATACTCCAGGCCTATCAGATCGTACTCACGAGAGTCTGTTAAAACCTGATAGTCTGTTTATTAAAATACAATTCTTGCTCCAAGATAAACCTGTGAAAACAGACTGTTCTCCACAGTATAGATATATATTTATAAATATTATCTATATCTTTTATATTTTTAGAAAATCCAGTTGTGCGGGGTAGTTGCCACTCTGGTTAATTTTAACACAAACTCTTTTGAAAACAGCAGCTGTACAAATTGCCAATGTCAAGTTGATTCTGAATATGGTCGTCAGGAGAAAGCTGGCGCTAGCGTGCCGACTGGCGACCATCTTGAAAACTGTTCTGTGTACAAAAACCGGTTTGGTTTTATCCAAACTAAAAAGAAAAACGTGGCAACATACACATTTGAAAATTTTATTCTTTTTCTTAGCGACCTAGGCAAGATAATAAAATCATATACAGAATCAAAATCTTTCTCGTATTTCAATATTTCTGTTCAATTATACTTTTACAAGCAAAATTATCTTTCCTTGTGTTTTCTTTGTTCTTTTTTTTATAATTATATCTGAGATCTTAATAGAGCAATCATTTAACCAAAAATCTTCATTAAAATTTTATATTTCATCTAATTTTTTTCTTGTTATCAGGGAGTAGCAAATCAGAAGAAAGAATCAAATTAAAGCTGAAAGAGATTGTTCGGAGATTAAATCCAGACCTTAGTTTAATACATTCTATGGATATAGAGAAAATAAAAGATTTTCTTTTATAGTTTAAATATATCGATAATTGATATTAATTAATTATTTAATAGTTAAAATGTTATCATCTCAGAATGTAAATGAATATTTACAGCCAAGGCAAGTATAGAGTGAAATTAAAGTCGTTTTTGAATCATATAAACGTTTTTAAATATTTTGTGATTTGTTATCATTTTGTAACAGTTCTGAGTTTGAGTGATTTATCTTGTAAATGTAAAGGACATTATAGGACACATTTTCTACAAAAAAAATATATATATTTTAGACATAAAGGTAATTTTTAAACATGATGCATTAACTTTTATTTGCAAAATAAGTATTAACTTATAGACATAAATGTTTCAATTGTAGACATAAAAATTAATTTTTAGACATAAAAATGGCCTTTTAGACATAAGAATTAACTTTTAGACAAAAAATGGCCTTTTAGACAAACGAATTAACAATTAGACATAAATATTAAGTTTTAGACATAAGAATTGATTTTTAAACATAAAAATTATCTTTTAGACATAAGAATTTCCTTAAAGACATACGAATTAATTTCTAGGGAAAATGTTAAATCTAAGAAATATGTGTTTATAATTTTACACATAAATGTTAACTTTTACAAATTATTCTGGAGACTTTCAGACAAAATAATATAGTTTTACTATTATACTTTTGTAATTGTTTGACAAAATATATAACTTTTGAGCAGCATTCGGTTTCTTCTATTTGAAATCAAACGTGTTTTTGTCTACAATCTTTAAACTTACGGATTTGTTTGTTTTTTACTTTTTCCTTCAAAATGCATATGCCGACAAATAGTACTTAATAAAAAATGCATATAAGTATGTTTAATTGGTTAAAATGTGATCGAAAGTCACAGATTTCTGGAATATTGACAGAACCGTTAGATCCACGTGGGGCAGCCGTAGTACATGTGAATTTCCAAGCCGGGTCAACCTTTCCATTCCCAGTTTGTACTGTATCGCCAGGATATTGGGTAAATAGGACTAGCTGGTGCAACAAGGTTGACGTTGTCAGATTTTAGGTTGAATTTACTTTTACTTCAGGGTCAGAGGTACGTGAAGCTTAAACCTTAAAACATACGACTTTTAGGATTACAGTTGGTCCCATAAGTCTGTAAAATAGAAAGATTTTGTGTCGCTTTGATGTTGAAGCAAAATGTTTTACCAGCAGCTTTGAAATAATTTTGTTGAGTGTACGTACACCGCGCAATTGCAGCGTTTTTATGTTCATCTCGGACTGTGAGTCAAAATCGTCTTCAAATTCGTCTTCATGTCGCACAGTTTATGGGTCCTATTTAACTAATAAACATCAGAATTAACCCTAATCAGGCTGTGGGAGGTGGGGGGGGGGAGGGCGTTTGATCCCCCCCAGGCCCCCATTGCAGTTATTTTTTATTAGGACTCTCAACTTTTACACTATGTATCAGCTTGATTTTTTTTAATACATAGGACAGTGAAAAAAACGGTCTGTATTTTAAAAAATCTAAAATATCCCATAGATTCAGACCCCCCCCCCCGCAACCTTTAAAGGGTTAACTATCAAACGAAAGATATTATAAACGGATACATTTTAAATGTGAAGTTTAAATATAATTAGCACTAAATTTAATTGTGTAAATTTATATACATGAAGAAATATATAGAGGTTAACTTTATATTTATTTTAAGTTCCCTTCACTTAAATACAGTTTTTATATTTTAGACAATAAACTAATTAGTTTAAATTATTTATATAAACTTTAATTCTGTGATAAAATATGAAGAAAAAATCTACACTTGAAATTTTTTGTATACTTTAATAATACATCGACTGCACACAGGTCATATTACACTTTATTTCGTATTAAACAATTTGCATTGTCATCTTTAAATGTAGATCAAAATAATTCAGTTTTTCTGAAAATCATGAAATTGTACTTTTCAAAAATGTGTATTTAATTCCCGACATCCAAGAAGTATTCTTCTTCCTAGAAAAAAAATAATCTTTTTAATATATATAAAAACAGGGTTACCAACAAAGGATTATACTGAAATGACGCCCTGGTACTCCATAAACATAACTGTACAACTGCTGAGATTTTTAAATATAAGAACAATTCGTGTATAAACTGCAGAGATCTATAAATGAAAGAAAAACAGGTGTACAACTGCAGATATCTATAAATGTAAGAAAAACACGTGTACAATTGCAGATATCTATAAATGTAAGAAAACACGTGTACAACTGCAGAGAACTATAATTGTAAGAAAAAATGTGCACAACTGAAGATATCTATAAATGTAAGAAAACACGTGTATAAACAGTTGAGATGTATAAATGTAAGAAAACACGTGTACAACTGCAGATATCTATAAATGTAAGAAAAACATGGGAATAAAATCCTCTGTGGTTAATGCAATAAAAAACAATCCGATTCAAATTCTGTGAATTATGAAGAGAAACAAGTTACATTTTTGGGAAGGACACTAAGGTTACCATAGGGTTAATGTTAACTGTTTCGTGTTTTGTCATATATCTTATTTCAGGATCAAAATTTGGCATGGTGTAAGAAAAGCGAATGTTTAGAGAATAAACAATATTACAACTGTACCCTTAATACATTTGTGTGCTCGCTGAGTACAGAGATATGTATGCGTAAACTTATCGAACCCCGCATGTATTCAGCTGCAACTTCCGGTTTGCGCTGTGTTGAGTTCGTGATGTACATAGCGCACACTAGAGATTAAAGCTGAATGCCATCAGGCCTTGGTCTCTACATGGAGGACGTCACTTTAATTTTGTTTACAGTCCCTTTAATATCAAATGTATGGTTACCGGAAACTTAAAACGTACCCAATCTTACAACAACTAAGTTATATACGATTTGAAACCAAAAAATTACGTTTACAACCAAAATTGTAAGATAGACTAGAGGCCAAATTTAAAGAATTTGAGCCACGGTTTAAATTTTGTTGGTTCCACTTAAATTTTTCAAGATTTAAGCCGGTGCTCAATTGAAACCGGTTTTTGGGGGATTTGAGACACGACTTAAATTGATTAAATTCGGACATAGGTTAATGTAACTTTATGAATTATCATTAGGAGAGAAAACGCCTCTCATCCGAATTCTCTGATTTTTTACCTCTATACCACCATCATCAGCATAGTCTCCAGGATCGCCGCTTGGTTTAAATAGATCATCCATTGACTCTACTCCATCAGCAATATTAGGCTCACCAGAATCAACTGTAATGTCGGACTCTACATCTGATTTACTGTTGGATTCAGCTGATTTAATGTCGGACTCAGCTGACTTACTGTCGGAATCAGATGGTGAAATGTTGTAATCAGAAGATGTACTATTTGATTCAGCTGAACCTAAATAGTAAAACAGTTATGAGTCATGACTATAAAGAAACATAATAAGCTACGTCTGAGTTCTATGATCAAATCAGAACTACACTAATTTTCTAATTCCTTTATATTATTTGATAGTGGATGGGTTGTACCTGGACTGATACTGTTTGGGACAAAATTTACTACATATCTTCCCGACCCAATATTGTAGATATTACTTATTTCAAACTAGGTTCTATACAGATAGGATAATCTAAGTTTGTAATATCAAATGCCTACACCAACAGGTTGCAAAGCTATAGGGTTTAGAAAATTTGAGTTTGTGGCAAAGATTTATTTCCTTTGAACTATACTTTTTATCAAATCTGTAGAACCAACAGATTTGAGAGATCTCTAGTGAAAGGTAGAATCTAAATTCATTAAAAAATTTGGGAACAGGAAATTTCAAAATCATATAATATTATTGCACAACAATATTCATTGAGCAGCTTGTCGTCTGGGCAAGGCCATCCATTGTTAAAATTAAATATTTTTTTTTTCTGCAGAAATAATTGATTTGATTATTTGATTTGATTTGATATTAATCACAAACTTTAAGTGACAATTTTGATTGGGAAGTGAGTTTTCGTCACAAAGTCAAATTTTCTAATCCTTATATCTTATCTAACATAATTTATAGTTTAAGATATCAAAGGTCTACGATACTTGGTTGCAAAGATATAGAAATTAGAAAATTTGAGTTTGTGACAGAAACTCAATTACTCAACAACTGAATTTAAGAAGTGAAATAGCTTTTTATAAAAAAAATTAATCCTGTGAAAATTGAAGGCTTTAGATTTTCATGAAAATTGCGGCAAACATTATCAAAGCAAGGAAATAAGTGGAATGAATGTGTGAATGTTTTTTTTATTAATTTTGTGAATAACGAATTTTGTATTTTTGGAAAAAAGCGAAAATTGAAAATACCTTTTAGACCTTCTAAACCTTCTCCATCTTCCAACTCTAGCAGCTGTATCAAAAAAATTTATTAAGAACTCAGATTTAATGAACAGATAGAATTAGTTGAACTAGGCTTCTTGTTATATCTATTAATTCTGATTTCGGATCAAGCATGTTAATACACATTAATATCGGCTTTCTTGTTAGCCCAAAAAAGGGGGGGAAGGGAGCAAAGTACAACTACTGGAAAACAATCATTTTTTTACAGTCTATATTTTTTTGTAAACCTTTTCCCAGAGCTATGTATTCCTTTTATACTTCCCAAAATAAAAAAAAACATTTTTTGCATAAAGTCTTCTCCTATCAGTTTCTCTGTAAAGTCAAGAGTTTTTATAAATTATGCATTTTTTGCAGTTTTATCAAAGCTAAATGTTTACGATTAATATTTCGCCTTTTCATAATTGATAGAAATCACCAAATAAAAGGTCATTTGTTGTAAACAAATCAAAATACTTAATTATTAATTGAACGAATCTTTTGATGATTAAATTAAAATTCTAAATAAAAACTTTAAAGTAATTTGTGTCATGAATAAAGTTAACAGAAGTATATCTAATGTGTTTCACTGAATTATGCAAATGCAGAATTAAAATTTAAAATGATTTTGTGTACAAGAGGTTCCAAAGGATATCCCAACCTCCTCAAGTTTCAAGGATGGCATTTAACAAATTATGTTTTTCAATTTGTTCAAATTCAAACAATTTCTATGTTCAAATGAAAAAGTTTTACGTTGATGTTTTCAAAGCAATTGCATAATTCAGTGGTAGAAGATATGCAATATATCGTTGCCAAGTAATTGTCTGCCCAAAAATAACGGCAAAGTGAGAAAGGGGTAATTTTAAACATTTTTAGTTTTATTCGAAAACACACTGTAGGTTGGAACTTTTTAATTCGTAATCTTGAGAAGTGCAACAGATTATTTAAATTGTATTAAGACCATATTTAACGGTCCAATCAAATGGAAGCCAAATTAAATGAATTGAGTGTTTGCCACAGACTCAAATTTGCATAACCCTATATCTTTGCAACCTAAGAGTGTAAACCTTTGATATTTCAAACTTATATTATTTGATCAGAAAGATATAGGGCCGGATTAGAATATCAGAGTTTGTGGCAAAGACTCAATTTCTTTTCCCTTTATCAATGAGAGATCGTTAAAATATACGAGTCAGCTGTTTGAAAGGATTAAATCCGTTGTAGATTTCCATTTCGGGCATAAATTGGATTAGCGCCATCTGATATTCCGACCTCTGCACTGTAGACAATTCTCCAAAGTTTGATTTCGAATTTTGAATAAAACTGAAAATTAATAACTCTACCTTGTAACCATCTTTCATCTTCACCAAGAAATGGTCTCCAGGGTCCGGAGCTAAAAATTTATTTTAAAGGGACTGTACATAATATTTTAAAGGGACTGTACATAATATTCTAAAGGGACTGTACAAATATTTTAAAGGGACTGTACAAATATTTTAAAGCGACTGTACAAATATTTTTAAGGGACTGTACATAATATTTTAAATGTTCATTAATATGTCTGCGTTCCCATCATTGTCACTTTAATCAATTCTATTTTTTTTTAATTCTTTCTTCCTTTTTGCTTTTTAAAAGTTTTTATTTTACTTTCAGAGGTGTTTTAAAAACTGTAATAATAAACTAGCAAACAAGATTGAGGCTTCCAATGTGTTATATTTTGCCCCCCTTCACGGGTCTGTAATCCTAATCCATTTAAATTCATAATCTTGAAAACCGATTATTTTCGATTGTGGTTTTCTACAGAGTAATTCGCGCATTATTCTACTGGAGGAAAACAATGGAGAAATTACCAGAATTAAAACGACGTTATCTTCCACATCATTAATGTCAAATGAAGGTTTAAAATTACGGGTTACAGTCCCTTTAAGTAATAATTTTATTATCTTGCTTTAGATGAAAAACGTTTTTTATATTTCGAACAAAAACTTTAACCGGCAAATAACGATGTTTTTTTGTTGAACAATCGTTTTTACTGTTTTTACGGTTTTACTGATCAAATGATGCTACTGAAAAAACAGTTTTACTGAAAAAACGATTTCACTGAACGATCATTCCGTCAGAAAACGAACGAAATAGACGGATCATGAACAATAATTTAAAAATTAACTAAAAATTAAAATTAAAAACTGAAAAAAAAGAACGAAATGGGTCGTTCACGAACGATAAACGAACAAAATTAAAAAAGTCGGACGTGTCCATCTCTACATATATGTAGATTATAAAAATGTAAAATTTCTAATTTAATAAAAATACCTGCCTGATATTAAAGTATGGAAACACAAGCCAAGTATTGTAAACAGTAAGCTTGTCATAGTTTAACTGTTTTTATTTCATTAAATTCGAGGTTTTACATTTCATAATACAGGGTGCGAAAATATTATATTTCATAATACAGGGTGCGAAAATATTACATTTCACAATACAGGGTGCAAAAAACATTACATTTCATACTACAGGGTGCGAAAATATTACATTTCATAATACAGGTTGCAAAAACATTACATTTCATAATACAGGGTGCGAAAATATTACGTGTCATATTACAGGGTGCGAAATCATTACATTTCATATTACAGGGTGCGAAAATATTACATTTCATAATACAGAGTGCAAAAACATTACATTTCATAATACAGGGTGCGAAAATATTACATTTTATAATACAGGGTGCAAAAACATTACATTTCATACTACAGGGTGCGAAAATATTACATTTCATAATACAGAGTGTAAAAACATTACATTGCATAATACAGGGTGCGAAAATATTACACTTCAGAATACAGGGTGCGAAAACATTACATTGCATAATACAGGGTGCGAAAACATTACATTTCATCATAGAGTATGCAGAAACATTACATTTCATAATACAGGGTGCGGAAACATTACATTTAATAACACAGGGTACGGAAACATTACATTTCATAATATAGGATGCGGAAACATTACATTTCATACTACAGGGTGCGGAAACGTTACGTTTCATAATACAGGGTGTGGAAACGTTACATATCATAATACAGGTAGTGGAAACATTACATTTCATAATGCAGGGTGCAGAAATATTACATGTCATGATACAGGGTGCGGAAAGATTAAATTATATTATACAGGGTGCAGATGCATTACATATAATAATAAAGGGTGAGGAAACATTAAATTTTATAATACAGGGTCCGGAAACATTGCATTTCATGATACAGGGTGCGAAACATTACATTTCATGATACAGTGTGCGGAAACATTACATTCCATGATACAGGGTGAGGATACACTGCATTTCATAACACAGCGTTCAAATAATTACGTTTCTTAATACAGGGTGTAGAAATCTCAATATATACATCATTATTCAGACATATTTGAATTTATTATAGAACTGTTTCTTGGTTTCTTTGTATTGGTTTTTCCACTGAATTTGTTTTGATGGCAATCCACCAATAAAAAAAATTATGCAAAATATTGAAATGTTTTTATCAATATAATTGATAAAGAAAAATTATTGGAGGTAAAGTAAAATTTAAAAGCAAAGTTTTTAAATGGATATATTTATTTGAGAGAGACATTGTTTTGTTTAATATCAGTTTTCAAGTTCTAATTAGTTAAAATAAAATAATGTTAAAATAATTCTAATTAATTTGGAGAATGTATCTTTTCAGGATTAAAGGGGGGGGGGATTAAGTTAGGAACTTTTTGCGTTGTCAATTATCTTTGTAAAGGAATTGAGTCTTTGCCACAAACTCGGATTTTTAAATCCCAATTTCTTTAAAACCAAATGTCGTAGGCCGTAGGTATTTCAAACTATGAATTTTAGTGGATCAAACAGTATAAGTTTGAAATATGAAAGGTTTGCATCATCTGGTTGTTGAGATTTAGGTATTACAAAATTGGGATTTGTGGCAAAAACTCAATTCCTTTACATATATATATAAGCTATATATATAAGCTATATATATAAGCTATGTATAAGCTATATATATAAGCTATGTATAAGCTATATATATAAGCTATGTATAAGCTATATATGTATTGGGTGAAATTATTTTAAGGGACCCAATGGTATCCCAGGGACACTGGGCAGCATAGGCTGAAAAAATTAGTTGTTTTTTCAAGATTGTTATTTTTTATTTTTTTTTTAATTCTCCAGGCGACCCCGGGTACTTCAGCTAGTAGATTCATATTTCCAAGAAATATTTTCGTCGGTTCAAAAACTAATCATGTTTTAAATTATTAAAGGGAGTGACCGGCTATGTAAGGTCGTTGAACTGAGTATGCAGTGTTGTGGATAGGTTCTTTCAGATTCATTTGAGACATATAAAACTTTTTAAAGATCTGTAAATCCTGAGTTTGAGCGCAAATTCGACGTTCAAAACTTCTACTTTGGGGGTGGATACGTTTTCAGAATCGGATTTTTAAACTACTAAATAACGACGACGAAAAATAAAGTAAAAATCATACAGTAATCTAATTAGATGGTTGGGAACATATTTTTCAAAAGAAATTTGTCAATAAATCAATGCAAGAATCAATTATTTCGTTTTCATCATTATATTGAATTTCTTATTTTCTTTGAATTTATTCATAGATTTATTAAATTTCTTAAAAATCTTTGTGAATAATGAGAAACTAGAATAATGAGAAAATAGAAACTAATCATTGAACAAGATTACTTAGTTTCGATGATAAGATTAATTTTTATTTTCTCAACCGGTTCCGAAACAACTAATTAGTTTACTGTAGAATTTTGTCTACATTTTTTGTCGTCTTTACTTAATGATTAAAAAAAACAATTCTGAAAACGTATCCACCCCTAAAGTAGAAGTTTTGAACGTCAAATGTGCGCTCAAACTCCGGATTTACAGATCTTTAAAAAGTTATATATTTCTCAAATTAATTCGAAAGAAGTTTACCACAACACTGCATACTCAGTTCAACTACCTTACATAGCCGGTCACTCCCTTTAAGTTGTGACGAATCGGAAATATATTTATTTTCATTTTTAACGAAATGTTACCATCGAAATTACATTAAAACATAAACGGAAATTGTCACAAATTAACATTTGATTTGACTTTTTAAAATGACGTGTTTTCTTAAGACTTTTACGATATTAAATATTAAGAATGATATTAAACGTTTCCTACAAATAGTGCAGCCGGAAATTTTTTTTCCCGGAAAATAAAGTTAAAAATGTTTCGAAGACCTTTATCATGATAGAGTTAGGGGTCATAAAAAACTTTATTGAGATTTTCGGAGCGGAAACAAAATTTTAAAAAAATATATTTTGTTCGGAAGAGAAGGCCTATAGGGGTGGTGGGTGGTGTGTGGGTGGGGGTTTTGGTTTTTTTTGATTTTGTAGCGCAAAAATTTAAGAAAGTTATGGGATAATTTAGATTTTTTAAAACACCGACCCCTTGAAAGGTGCACCCTTGATGACAGTACCAAAAATAATTGGGTTCTAAAGCCAAAACAAAGGGGGGCGGGGGTTAAAAATGAGGCTCAAGTCTTGAGATACGTTTGAGACTATATAAATTTTAAACTCTGGTCTTACTTTCACTTAATTACACACAACACTAAGCTATTTTATCGGGCCTTATATAAAAAAATATTTGTGTATTTAAGATTTGAATACTAAGACGACATTTAAGCAGTATCAAGAGTATTTGATGTTATTTTTTGGAAAATGGTTTAGCTAGTAATTCATATTAAATCACTAATTAAGTGAAACAGGTCTGTTTACTCTGCACACCTTCTGTAGCAAATATTCATTGTACTATTCAAAGTCATAACTTGTATCTAAAGTTGTCTTCCCACCCCAGAGTTTTCTGGTACTCACTGTATACAAATGTTGTTTTAATTGTGAAAAATGAGGAATCAAATAAACAAGCAGTATGCACTACGCAGTTCTAGAAAGTTGCAAAATATAATTAAATAATAAGTTTTAAAATGTTGACATTTATTGGCCTGCAAATAGGTTTTCCTATTTTTGCGTAAATTTTCGCCATTTTCGTGCAACATTTTTTAAAAGAACTTTTGCGCAATTTTTGCGCATGAAACGGAAATATTTTTTTGGCGAATATTTGCGCATGAAACGAAAAACATTTCACGCAAAACCGGAAGTATTACGCAAAACGTAAATTTTTAAGCAAATTGACGAAAATTTTAAGCACAGAATTAAGCAACTAAAGATTTATTCAACTATTACAAACAAATAATTATTAACAAAAAATGTATGACTTGACTTCTCTCAAAAAGTTCAAATTAAAGGACCAAAATTAATCAAATAGAAATTGAGAGAATGAGAAATTTGGTAATATTTAAACTAATTTCAAGTGACCCTCCATGCAAAGATTACAATGCTCAATTCACAACGGTACCCTTAACGTAAGGATTATATTTTTAATGATCAAATTTTCGAAATCTTTTTAATCCCAAATATGCAAGAAAGTATCCAATGTCTAAAGAATCAACTTAAAAGAAGAAGGCGTGGTCAAAGCTAAACCTGTCTAGACTTTTGGGTCACCAGGTTTTAATAGAAGGACAAGGCTAAATTTATATTTTTTAAAGCTACTTTTAGTCCTCTTTAGGCTAATTTTTAATGCTTAAATTTGCACTTTATTTTTCAAATAATTATAATTTTAATATTAATGTTTATATTAATATTTATTAATAATTTAATACTAATATCACTCATTTTATCTGAACAAATTAATAACAAATTGAATGTACAGCAAATAAAAATTGAAGTAAGTTTTTTTATTTATATTAAAGAACCTTATTTTTCCATGCTTAGTCTTTGGTATGGTTTAGAGATATTTGTTGATTATATATTGAGTAATGTTTGCGCGGAGCGCCAAAAAAAATTATAGTTTTATTTGCTGAGTTTCTGGGGAAAAAGTATTAAAAAGAATCAAAAAACTTGTCATTTGATGAAAAGTCTACTTTTAGGCCAATAATTCAAAAAAGGTGGCCTTAGGGCTACAAATGCAAGTCTGATTAGGCTTCATTTATAAAAAAGTGGCCTTCTAGAAGGCCATTGGTCAAATATGTAAATCAGGTTAAAGTGACCGATAGGAAGATATTCCAAACACAGATTTATCCAGAATTAGATACCGGGTAAAAACATTTTAATTTCAAGAAATACACACGCATGATTAAATAACAAAATTGCGGAATTGCGGAATCGTGCAAAACTCGAGTTGCAAAAAAGCGGAATAGGGAAATTTTGCTCGTAATGACTTTTGCGAATGATTGCGCAAATTGCTGTTTTTTCGCCCAAAACTGATGCGCAACGAAAGACAAATTTTGCGTTTCGTTCCGCAAAAGTTTTGCGAGTGAAAACCCTAACTGCAATTTGCAACAACAGCATATTTCTTTGTTTGTTATTAATTACTAAGTTTCTAAATAATTCATAAATTGATTAATATCACGGTATAAAAGGAATCCCACGCAATATTTGACTTGTTTGCAGCTAACCTTCAGATAGTTATGAGGTTAGTACTTTTTATGAAAATATTAAAAACAAGGTTTGAAGTTGATGATCAAAACAATGAAAGAAAAAGGAAAGTTTTTATGATTAGCCTGAAAAGGAATTGAGTCTTTGCCACAAACTCAAATTTTCTAATCCCCATATCTTTCCAACCTGATAATGTTAAAATATGATTTTTTAAACTTAGATTATTTAATCTAACAGAATAAATAGTTTTAAATATCTAAGATCTGTGACATTGGATTGCATAGACGGACTAGAAAATCAGAGTTTGTTACTAAAACCTTTTTCAATTTTGTTAGAATTTAAGAAATTAAAATTGAAAAAAATTTTTCATGGTGGTTAAAGACTCTAATTTTCTAATTCCTATATTTATGTAACCTATAATCGTAGAAGTTGGAATTAGACTATGAATTCTGTTATTTAAAAGTCTAAGTATAAAATATTGTAAAGTGAAAGTCTATCGAAATTTGGTGGATTTTGTGTCAAGTGTTTAGAATTCCTTCTCGTGAACAATAACTACATTTGTTATTAAGGTCTTTGATAAAAGACATAATGTGTATCAAAAAATAGCTTTAAATCTCTTAAACTGTTTTAACTTTAGAAAAAGTATAGGATGTGTAGACAAATTTATATTTAGTTGAAGTTAAAAATTTCTTGTAGCCTTGTTAACACAAAGAAATATAATTTGAGAAAATGGTCTACTTATGTTTTGTGGGACACAATGTTTATGAGCAAGTAGAACATTTCCCATGTTTCAATATTTTTTAAGAATACATCTACTGCTAATTTGCCTCAGTGGGTTCTCAGATGCTTCAATTAGCAATCAGGAAAGATTAAGATTTATTTTCTCATATCAAATATATCAAATCATAAATTGACAATTGAAAGTCATAAATTTTTTCATAAACAGAGAGATTGATGGATATCGAATATTAAAAGATTTATTTGTAATATTCATTTTTTCTTTGCATACATTACGGAATGTTTGGCATTTCAAACTGTTAGAATTATAGACAAAACATTTAAAAGCACTTGCGGTGAACGATGGAGGGTCCGCACTCATCGTACTCCTGCTTGGAGATCCACATCTGCTGGAAGGTGGAGAGAGAAGCCAGGATGGATCCTCCGATCCATACAGAGTACTTCCTCTCAGGGGGAGCAATGATCTTGATCTTGATGGTGGAGGGAGCCAGGGCGGTGATCTCCTTCTGCATTCTGTCAGCAATACCGGGGTACATGGTGGTACCTCCGGACATGACGGTGTTGGCGTACAGGTCCTTACGGATATCAACGTCGCACTTCATGATGGAGTTGAAGGTGGTCTCGTGGATGCCGCAGGCCTCCATTCCCAGGAAGGAAGGCTGGAAGAGGGCCTCAGGGCACCTGAACCTCTCATTACCGATGGTAATGACCTGACCGTCGGGAAGCTCATAGGACTTCTCGAGGGAGGTGGAGGCAGCAGCGGTGGACATCTCCTGCTCAAAGTCAAGGGCGACATAGCACAGCTTCTCCTTGATGTCCCTGACGATTTCCCTCTCGGCGGTGGTGGTGAAAGAGTATCCTCTCTCAGTCAGAATCTTCATTAGGTAGTTGGTCAGTTCACGACCAGCCAGATCCAGACGAAGGATGGCATGGGGGAGAGCATAACCTTCATAGACGGGAACAGTGTGGGAAACACCATCTCCAGAGTCCATGACAAGACCGGTGGTACGACCGGAGGCATACAGGGAGAGGACAGCCTGGATAGCGACATACATGGCGGGCATGTTGAAGGTCTCAAACATGATCTGGGTCATCTTCTCTCTGTTGGCCTTGGGGTTGAGGGGAGCCTCAGTCAGGAGGACAGGCTGCTCCTCAGGGGCAACACGGAGCTCGTTGTAGAAGGTGTGATGCCAGATCTTCTCCATATCATCCCAGTTGGTGATGATTCCGTGCTCAACAGGGTACTTAAGGGTGAGGATACCTCTCTTGCTCTGGGCTTCATCTCCAACATAGGCATCCTTTTGTCCCATACCAACCATGACTCCCTGATGACGGGGACGGCCGACAATGGAAGGGAAGACAGCTCTGGGAGCATCATCTCCAGCAAATCCAGCTTTGCACATTCCGGATCCATTGTCTACGACAAGAGCTGCAACATCCTCGTCACACATCTTGGTGTTTTCCTGGTTGTTTCTGGGATGTTGAAACACGGAAGGATATCAATGATATGACCTGTTATTCTCCTGAACCTGTATATATAGGCTTAAAGTATCTGGTACTTTGCCAAGCTTACCTCTATATCCAGTCTGTATTAGGAGACTTATTGTCCTCTGACCTGAGCTATTGTGCCGGTCAATACAAGACAAACGTTACCTTATATGGGCATTTAGCATTCCCTATTTCAAGG
Organism: Eurytemora carolleeae; assembly: GCF_000591075.1. NCBI lineage: Eukaryota > Metazoa > Arthropoda > Copepoda > Calanoida > Temoridae > Eurytemora > Eurytemora carolleeae. The sequence goes on along the minus strand of NW_019397062.1, from coordinate 150,949 downwards.
AAACATTTCAAGGAAATAGAGTTTAAAGCCATGACACTTGAATTGATAGCAGATAAAATGATAGGAAGAAATAAAGCTTATAATGGGTGATAAGAAGAGTTTCCGCATAATTTGAACATTTATGCACAAATCACAACAATATTCGTTAAACCTTTATCTAAGTAAGAAGATGAAGATATCTTTGTTTTTCTGTTTTTAAAATGAATAAATTAATTTCTAATAATTGAAAACTATCCATTTTTTGGCCTATTATAAAGGAGTACATGAAATTTTATCAACAGCTCCCAAAATTAGGAAATTTTCTTTAGCATGAACATTTTATTGAGAAATTGAATTTACTATTTTTTGCCTTTATGAAAATTTCAAAATCTTTTCAATAGAATTTGAAACCTCCTTCTGTTCCTATGGACTTGAAGCTGGTAAGTGTTATGAATGAATAATATCCTTTAAGTATATCTATTATTTTTATTATTATTTTCAACATTATTTCTGTTAATTCAGGGAACAGATCTTCTGAAGAATTTTATTCATAAAGACTCAAGATGTGTCTTCACCACAGCGGGTTCATGGTCTAACGAGGTATATAATAAGCTTGTATAAAAAAAAGCTAAATTTCAAAATATTTTTTTTAAATACTTAATTTGTGTAATAAAATTTTTTACACAAATTTATTATGATCCGAGAATTTTTTTAACCATCTGTAAAAAAATAGCACACTATCGAAAACAGGGATGCAATGTAATTGCATCCCTGATTGCATCCCTAATTGCATCCCTAGGGTAAAAAAGTTTCACCAATTACATTTTCTACATTCACATGACGCAATGGGAATACAATAATAAAGGAGGGAATATTACATTACAATGTAACTTTCCCTCCTATATTATTGCATCCCACTATCTCTCTGTAATGAAGAGATAAATGTTTATTAGCCAACCCTAAAGTATTATTACGTTTTTACGATGTCGTTAGTCCTTTGATATTTACTACTTTTCTGTACGATCAATATCAAACAGTTTAATATTGAAATATTCAAGGTTTACACCATGAGGTTGCAAAGATATAGGGATTGGAGTGCGTGGCAAAAACTTGAAAAGGCTGTCTTAAATGCACTGAAAAGTAAACATAAAATAAACACACATATATATTTTTACGAACATATCATTGTACGCTGTAACGACTGTAACACTTAAAAGTTATTAAATAATAATAAATAAATGCATTTGACACTTTAAATTCGGTTTTCTTCAAAACAAATAAATTTTTAATCAAGGAGTTGAATTGGATGATGAAAATTCCCGGATTTTTCGGATTTACGCACATCATAACAAATGGTTGTCAGGTAGAGAGGGGAGGGAAGCGTAATTCTGGAAAATTCTTTTTGAAACTTTAAAAGTATCCAATTTAAAACATTTGTATGCCCTGGACTATTTTTCGAATTTTGAACACTTTTACGTATTATGTTTATTTACCAATAATGTTTGTAATAAAAGTAGTTTTCTTTCGTTTGAATTTTCGACATTTACTTTTATCTTATTTGAATTTTCGACATTTACTAAAAATAGAATTGATTTAGTTATTATTGTTATTTTGATCCTTTTTAATAAGGTGATTGTTTCCAAAGATGTGACGAATACTCCAAAATGTCGACCAACAAGGTGAAAATTATACTTTTTAAATTTTATTTGCACCTTAGGTCAAAACTTTTGTATGAGCGAACGCTAATCTAAAACCCTTCCATAGTACTTGATCCCTAAACTTATAAAGAACTTAACTTATTACTTAATCAACAAAAGATACCTCGCTTACTCCTAGGATTAACAACACATTTAGTCCTTTGAAAACATTTTCCCTTCCTATAGTATCAGAAAGTGACAATTTGAGATTTTGCAGATTTTTTTGTTTTCCATCCAGGGTGGATTTTAAAGATATTTTAAAATCAGAAGCAACATTTGTCATGCCAGGTCAAATTCCCCCTTGGAAACTAGCCAACAGACATCAATACATTTATTTATATATATATACATACACATACATATATATATATATATAAATATTGCATATACATATTATATATATATATATATATAATGTATGTATATATATACTGAAAATATATATATATATATATTTTCATGTGTGTATAAACGATAGATGCGGTAAAGCATTTGTTTTTATTGTCAATAAATGACAGCTCTGTACTTTTTAGCACTGCAAATAGTGAACTATTCTGCATCTTTCTACAGTTTGGAAATTCTAAGGAGATGCAAGGATTCATAGGTATTTGATACAAATAGAAATATATGAATTTTAATATTTAGTTTAGAAAATATATCTTGTAGTTTAAAAAGATAAGTAAAATTGATTTTTCAATGAAAATTTAGATTTTCATTGAAAAAGAATATAATTTATTTTCTTTAATATACGTAGATCTTTTATATGTTTATAATCCAACTTATTTTAATATTAAAATATGCAACAAATTTTAGTTTATACATACAACGGTTACCGACAAAGAATAAGACTTCAGAAACGACAGTTCAGAATTTAGACATTCTTTTTCAGAAAAATTCGTGGTTTCCTACAGCTGTAAACTGTTATTTTGTTGTTGTAAAAACATTAAATATTTTATTAGTACACTTTATCCAAGGAAAACCTATAGACTTAAACCTCAGATCTTTAGTTTCACATAGCTTTATGGTCGGCGTTAATATCTTATTCTTTGTGGGTAACCCTGAACATTTTTTTTAGAAAGTAGTGTGGCAGGAATCTTTGTAGAAAGAAGAGATGACATGCAGGCTAAACATAATTTCAAAAAACATTTACAGGGTGTCCCACGAAACATGACAGTTGGTGAATGGTTTAAAATGTCTTCTTCCATAATTTGTTAAGATGTTTAATACCAAAGAGAATAATAAAAAATATTGTATGGGAGTCATCTTAAAGGGAGTGACCGGCTATGTAAGGTAGTTGAACTGAGGACGCAGTGTTGTGGAAAACTTCTTTGAGACATATTTCAATTTTTAAAAGTCTGTAAATCCTGAGTTTGAGTGCAAATTTGACGTTCAAAACTCCTGATTTGGGGGTGGATACGCTTATAGAATTAGTTTTTTTTAATTATTAATTAACGACGACATAAAATGTAAAAATATTCTACAATAAACTACAGACGTCATGTTTAGGAACATTTTGAGAAAATAAAAATTAATCTTATCATCGAAAATAAGTAATCTTGTTCTCATTATTCTAGTTTCTCGTTATTCACAAAGATGTTTGCAGATTTTCTATATCTATTATTGAAAAGACGACATTTAAAAAATTTGAAGAAATCTGCGAATAAATTCAAAGAAAATTAGAAATTCAATATAATAATGAAAACGAAATAATCGATTTTAGCATTGATTTATTGTTAAATTTCTTTTGTGAAATATGTTCCTAGCCATCTAATTAGATTACTGTATAATTTTTACTTTATTTTTCGTTGTCGTTATTTAATAATTAAAAAAAAACTAATTCTGAAAACGTATCCACCCCCAAATCAGGAGTTTTGAGCGTCAAATTTGCGCTCAAACTCAGGATTTACAGATCTTTAAAAAGTGTAATATGTCTCAAATGAATCCTAAAGAAGTTTTCGACAACACTGCATACTCAGTTAAATTACCTTACATAGCCGGTCACTCCCTTTAAAGTAAAATTAATTTCAACGGAAAATATATTTGAGTAAAAGATTTGTTTTACAAAATGAACTACAAAATATCTAATACAATATATGGAAGAAGACATTAAAAACTATTTACCAACAATCATGTTTCGTGGGACACCCTGTACAATGGAACTCACAAACATGTGGAATAGTAAACCGACTGTTAATTGTACAGTGTACACAGGTTTCCAATCCGTAACTTAATTCTTTTTGTCCTAAAAATACTTAAATGTCGTCTTCCTTTCTATTCCTTAGTTTTATGAGTTCCATTGTACTTTCAATGTTTTCAACTATTTGTCAATTTTTCTTTTTGTTTTAGTTTTTCCACCTTCAGTTCCCAGGATGCAACCAGTTGCTTTTAAAACATGCAATACTTTATAATGATGCTACCACATGGTAAACTAACTGTAGTTTAACCCGCCATACATAGTTTAAATACTTCATAATGATGCTACCACATGGTAAACTAACTGTAGTTTAACCCGCCATACATAGTTCAAATACTTCTTGTTATTAATATAATTCAACCTTTACAATAATCTCGTCAATACATCTTGTGCCTAATACTTAATGGAACGTAATTTGTGGAATGAACGTAGTATGTTTTTAACTTTGAAAACTAAATATTTTCAATTGTGGTTTCCTTCAAGAAGTGACTTGTGTACTTATGCTACAGAAACAGTGCCACTTTCTATAGTGTTTAAAGGGAGTGACCGGCTAAGTAAGGTAGTTGAACTGAGTATGCAGTGTTGTGGAAAACTTCTTTACAGATCTTTAAATAGTTTAATATGTCTCAAATGAATCCGAAAGAAGTTTTCCACAACACTGCATACTCAGTTCAACTATCTTACATAGCCGGTCACTCCCTTTAAGGAAAGCATCTTGATTGCCCAATATTCCTCAAATAATTCAAATATTTTCTTTCTTAGGAATGCAAGAGAGAAAGTTAGCAACTACTGTTCAATCAAAGGATTACCACGAGAGAAATTTGTATCACTTAAGGTTATGAAAACTTTACAATGTTAGAAACATAGCTCTAGGACATTTTGCTTGCGTCATTTTTAATATACGTCATTATTACTTGAAATTCCTATATATTAATTCCTTGTACCGGTTCGTAAAACATTGGTCCAGAGTGAACAATGATAATATAAAGATATAAAACTAAGATTAACATTATTTTATTGATTTATCCTAGACTAGCCTGGGAACCCAGCGTTGCCCAGGTTACTAAATGTGTCTCCTGCCGTTTACCCGCACTTAAACGATTTCTCGCGGATTACCCAATCAAAGTTTGAGGCAAATCGGTCCAGGGGTTCTTGAGTTATGACCGGAAAAAGATGCAGGCAAACAGAGATTACAACTTGATATATATATATAGATGAATGACATGAAGGACGTGTTCCTCAGAATCGGAAGATATCCAGTATTTACATTATGGCCGGTTAGTTATATGGGATACGATAAACTAAGGTAATAAAGCTACAAAAGTGTACAGTTGGATCTATAAAAGTTCAATAGTTCAACGAACATGTGAATCGGCAAGTGTGAAGTGTACACAGACCCATCTTCTTTAAAAAATTGATTTTTAAGCTACTGAGTACTATTAGTATTATAACAATTTTTAATACAGAAAAGATATTTATAAAATATCATCTTTATATTCCACAGTTTTACGGGGCCTACTGTTTGTTCATTTGATATATAAATGTGTTCTCGTCCTTGATAAATGTTTTTTCTGTATTAAAAACCATCTAAAATCTTAAATAACAAACATGGTTCCACCTTTATATCCAGGCCAATCATGAGAAACCTTGACGCTACTTTTGTACTTTAAAATTAGAAACAGCTTTCTACAGAACTACTTGAGCAATCAATTTGTCCGCTCGTTAAAATATGTGAAAAGCAATTTTAGAATTCCTTTAACAGTGCAGGATGCCAACTTTTATACACTTAGAGTTAAGTTTAGTTATTTAAAAACATTATAACTTATAATACTCGTTTGGAATTTTCCTAATTTAAAAAAAAAAAAATTTTTTTTTCTTAGGTATGTACAGTGTGATCTTAGGTGTGCACAGTGTGATCTTAGGTATGCACAGTGTGATATTAGGTATGTACAGTGGGATCTTAGGTATGAAAAAAAAAAAAATTTTTTTTGTAAATATTTTAATGTGCAAAGGCTGACCAACCATTTTTTTAAATTTGACTTTTAACAATCTTTAAATTTAATCATTTTTGAGAAAAATGTATATATATTCAATTGTTCAGGGGAAAGAAACAGTTACTTCCTACAGGACCCTTCATCACCCAACTATACATAATGTCAGACTACTTCGGGTATAATTAATTTATACAAATACTAGTGTGGACTGTTGAGTGTCTAATTCACAACTGTACCCTTTTAAGCCTTGTCTAATCAAGAATGAATTAGATATATTTTATTGTAGAAACGTAGGTGTGCGACAACAATAATATGTTAGGTTGGCTTGTTGGTCCATTGGCTATAAGTAGGTCTGTTGTCGGATAGGAACAAGATTCTCAATAATGAACAGATAGACAACTGGATAACCCTCAAAACAAAATCGATAATGCAGAGAAACTCTTTATTTCCTAAAAAAAATGAAATGGATAATAATGCATGATTTGATTACAAAGAGTATAATTTTACAATGAAAAGATTCTTACGATCTATTTGGGGATGAGAAGGTTAAATTCTGTCGGGGAGTCCTAAGACGTTTTTTTTATATATATTAAAACTTCTGAAAAGAATAACAATTAATTTTTAACGAAATTCACTAATTCTTTATATGAAAATATTTTGTTCACAATAGTAAAAATGTTTAGACTCCGATGCCGGAGGACAAAGAAAGTGGGGCGAAAATTATTTGGTTTGGTGTCTCCGAGAGGGGATTTTAAGTTAAAGACGACATTACATGGATGGGCGGGGGGGGTCTTGTAATTAATGGTTGACAAGGTCTGTTGGTCGCTTGTCAAATGTACAGAAATAAACTAAAATTAAGAAAACCGATTTTTTTGGTAAAATCCTTCTGAGCTGGGAACTTTAGAATAGGATTCATTTTATTCAGACTGCTTAATCCAAATATCCAATGTAGACAATTTTAATTTCTTATTTAATCTACTCTTTTTTGGATAAAGTACAAATGAATCAAAACTGGTTTTTCAAAATTTCTGTTTCTGTATACTAATCCTCAATAGCGTGCAAAATTTCAAATTTCCCGGATTCTGATAAGCGACTCTGATTGGTTGAATTTTAAAAGCTTTTCAGGATACAAGTACAAGTTTATATTAGTCTTGAGATTAAGAAAAAGAGAGAATCAAGAATTGGTCTCGTTATCCACCATTCTAAAGATCCCAGCTTATGGTTATTTTGAAAGAAATTATTATGGCTCTAATAGTTATTGTTTAAGGCAAAATTTAGACTTCAATCGATTCAAACTATGAAACTAATTAATTTTTTATCATTTGATTTTTTTTCTGTAGATTTGATTTCAACATGACAGAGATGTCCGAGATATGCTACAGTGCGTACACTACAAGCTTCTCCGGGGCCTGCAAATCCATTGAAGGTTTTAAAACATTTTTAAAATATTCCAAAATTTATATAAAACTTTAATTTTTTGTTTTAAGATGGTGACACGGAAATCTATCTGTATGGAATTCCGAGTAGTTTGTATGATTATGCAAATAACAAGGACTACAATAAGATTGCTTATTTGCCAATTAGGCAACCTCAAACCAGAATAGGTATCATTATCATCATCATCAGCACAATCACCATTAACATCATCATCATCAGCACAATCATCATTATCATCATCATCAGCACAATCATCATTAACATCATCATCATCAGCACAATCATCATTAACATCATCATCATCAGCACAATCATCATTAACATCATCATCATCATTTTCATGATCATCATGATCATCATCATTATCATCATCATGATCATCATCATTATCATGATCATCAATCATCATCAACACAATCATCATTAACATCATCATCATCATTTTCATGATCATCATTTTCATGATCATGATTATCATTATCATCACAATCATTTTCATGATCATGATCATCATTATCATGATCATCATGATCATCATGATCATCATCAGCACAATCATCATTAACATTATCATCATCATTTGCATGATCATGATCATCATTATAATCATCATCATCATCATCATCTGCAAAATCATCATTAACATTATCATCATCATTAACATCATTTTCATGATCATCAGTCCCTTAAAATTTGAAAGATTTTGATTAAACACTGTAAATTTCCAAATTATTTTGTTACCCAGCCTGCCCCCTGCCTCGTGAAAGGGTGAGCTATTTTACCATCGTCAACACCTTCACTGCTACAGTTTGGATTTTTATCCTTTGCTCTATTGCATTTGTGAGGTAAATCTATAAATTTAAATTTTTTTAAATATTAATTTAATAATCAATAAAATTCTTGTTCTTGGACCAGATTTCAGGAGAATTGAAACATCTTGAGAATATTTTAAAAAGTTTATGTTTTATAATCACCAAGGACACAAGTACAATCACAATCAGCTGTGTTGAGTTCACACTGTACGCAGCGTACACCGCGTTTTACTGGAATTAAAATGGTTTTAAAGGGTTTAAACAAAGAGCTATATATTTACTTATTGAACAATTAAAGGTTTTAAGGGTACTATTTATATCTTTGCATGGACCGGACCACTTCAAATCATGCATAATCTCTTTGTCGAGTAATAAAGCTCTTCGCTCATATTTATTTATTTGAATATATGTTAGCTATAGTTGGCCAAACGGCTGGACCGAATCGATTTTTTCAAATTGGATGTTAAAAAAATCCACGGGCAACGCTGGGCACTTCAGCAAGTTTCTACATATTTTCAGTTTAACCCTATGGATGATGAACCGAGCGTCTAAGAGTGTATACCCAGAACAGGATCAGTCTTTAGGATATATTGGGATGATCATGCTCGGACATCTATTCCAAGAAGAACTACCTAAACCATGGATGGAAGGTTAAACCATTTAAAGGGACCTTGCCTGTATAAGATTTAATTTCAAATTACACTCCATTGAAAGTTTAGTGTGCATGCCTACTACGATTTCTTTTTTTGCTCGCTGAAAATAATTATTTTACATCATTGTATATTAAAGTGACCTACAGATTTATCTCCTGAAACAATGAAGGAAATTAAAAGAATTTTACACTTTTTAGCTCAAAAAAACAAAATTCAGGAAAATTCCGACTGAGGCTAAAGGGGCAGGGTTGTGAATCGGGCGTGCAACTTTTTGTTTTAAATGGAGAAATACTTGAAAGTAATTGTCTTATATCTTCTCAATTGTCCAAGGAGGGGGAACAGGGATGTCCGGTCCTCCTTTCTCCATAGATTTCCCACTGCATTGAACTACAGATTAACATATCACTAAAATTATGCTGTTTAGGAAGAATTAGTACAAAGATGCATATAACAGTTTGGTCCATTGCTGTATTTTTCCTGGTTGTTGCTTGGCAGTGTGATCTTAGGTATGTACAGTGTGATCTTAGGTATGTACAGTGTGATCTTAGGTGTGCACAGTGTGATCTTAGGTATGCACAGTGTGATATTAGGTATGTACAGTGGGATCTTAGGTATGGAAGTGGGATATTAGGTATGTATTGTACAGTGGGATCTTAGGTATGTTCAGTGAAATCTTAGGTATGGACAGTGGGATCTTAGGTATGTACAGTGGGATCTTAGGTATGAACAGTGAGATCTTAGGTATGTACAGAGGGATCTTAGGTATGTACAGTGGGATCTCATTTTAGATACAGGGTGTCCAACGAAACCTGAATGTGGATAAATTTTTATGAATGTCGTCTTCCATATACTGTATCAGATATCAAAGGCTTTTTGCAGTTTATTTCGTTAAAACATTTTTTTTGCTTAAATAAAATATTCTTATTATTGTCTTTGGTATAAAACAACTTAACAAATTATGGAAGAAGACTTTCTAAACTATATTCATTATCTGTCATGTTTCGCAGGACATCCTGTATATCTACAGACGATCTGAGAGTGCAGGTCCCATAAAACTCTGGAATAAGACATTAGAGGCTCTATATGAGACCATTGAAAATTTAATAAATTTCATTAATGTTAATATTAACATAAAAATGTTAATGTTAATTATTAATATTAACATATGAATAAACATCAATTGCTTAAAGTCAATGTTAATGTTAATGTTAATGTTAACGTTAATGTTAACTTTTTATACTGACAACCATAATCTTTAATGAATTGTTTAAAGTCAATGTTAATGTTAATGTTAATGTTAATGTTAAT
>NW_019397062.1:81362-140647 GCF_000591075.1 Eurytemora carolleeae | reverse complement strand
TTAACATTAACATTAACATTAACATTGACTTGAAACTATTATTTAAATTTTATGCTTGTCATTCTATAAAGTTAACATTAACATTAACATTAACATTAACATTGACTTTTAACAATTCATTAAAGTTTATGGTTGTCAGTATATGAAGTTAACATTAACATTAACATTAACATTGACATTAAGCAATTCATAAAGTTTATGGTTGTCATTATATAAAGTTAACATTAACATTAACATTAATATTAAATATACCTAAATGTTAATTTCTATTTTAATATCAATTAGCATTAACATTTTTATGTTAATATTAACATCAATTAAACTAATAAATAAGATCAATGGTCTCATATCGTGCCTGGTATCGAATAAGAAGACTGTTAGTGTTAAACCCAAGCTTAATGATATTAACTCTATTTTTACCGCATCAAATAGTCTGCAATGGAGGACAGAAATTGGGCATTGTAAAAATTGCAAACACCCATTTTATTTTATTAAACGATAATCAAGAAGCTGGTAAAATTATGTATCTACTTAAGAAAATTATAGCAACGTCTAATATACACGGTTTTTACTGTTTACAAGGTTATCCACAAAGGCTGAGATGACTTGAAACTCTTCGAATACCAAGTTTAAATTAAATCTTTTACCTTTTATGTAGCCTTTAAATGTCTTATCTTAAGATTTTACAAAGAAAGAAAAAAGTTAATCATGAATATAAGGAAACAGACATTATAAATTCCGTACAGTCGTCCTTAATGTATCATTTTTTTAGGGTAACCCTGTATGGCCTACGATAACCATTTTGTTCTATGTTCTATTAATTTTAATATTTTCAGAGCTAAACTGGTCTTGAAGATTTACGAAGATCCCGTGAATTCAATGGGTAGGTCTTTTAAAAATTTAATATCTACTGAAAGTTGAAAAAAATCAAAAAGAGAAATAATAAGGAGAGAAGGGTAGGAGTTGCTCACATTAGAACTATGAGAGAGGAGTAGGAGTTGCTCACATTAGAACTTTTAGAGAGGGGTAGGAGTTGCTCACATTAGAACTATGAGAGAGGGTTAGGAGTTGCCCACATTAGAACTATGAGAGAGGGGTAGGAGCTGCTCACATTAGAACTAGGAGAGAGGGGTAGGAGTTGCACACATTAGAACTATGAGAGAGGGGTAGGAGTTGCACACATTAGAACTATGAGAGAGGGGTAGGAGTTGCACACATTAGAACTATGAAAGAGGGGTAGGAGTTGCACACATTAGAACTATGACCTAACACAGCACTTAAATTCACTCCAATCTAAGAATGTGAGAGATCGGAACTTCACTTCTAAATTCGTACCGACCTGACTAAAACCCCGTATATTGTATTAGCAATAATTCCACACAAAGTTGGTTATATTTCCATACAATATTATATATACCCTTTCTATATTTTAAATGTACAATACTAAATATACCCTTTCTATAACCCTCTGTTGTAATAATATGTTACGAAGTATGTTAAAGGGAAGGCATAGGCTTGCACAGTTCTCAGGCTATCAGTGTCACCCCAGCTCTGGTGCTCTTTTGAGTAGAATATTGGTTTGCTTGAAAAAGTTAATAACTTGGAGTGTGCTATATTTAACCAAATCAAAGTTATTATTGATTATTTAGATGATTTGACGATGAGATCTGAGATGAACCTGACTTTATCCCACCATAGGATCAGGATGCTTGGAGGATATGATACCGATCTGAAGCTACTCCAGTTAATATTTTCCAAGATTGGGGGGGGAACACAGTGGGGTATTAGGGGAGGGCGGGGGGGGGGTCAGCCAAAATGAGTTTATTCCATTAATCTCTTATTTATGTCAAATAAGGCTTGGCCACTTAAGATTTTTTTGAGAGAAGTCTCTAAGTTGTTTAAATGTTGGGTTTTATATAAGAATTTCGACCGAAAAACCACTAAGACGACTTCTAAATATATTGCAGGATTACAGGATCTATTCAAGGATAAAGATATGAACGGGAAAAGTAATTATAAATTGAAATCATTATAAAGCAATGCTAGCTACAATTCATAAAATGTTGTAAATGAAAAGATTATCAGAATATTTTGTCCATTCTCAACAAGAAACACAAGACAAATGCATTTTAAGAGGAGATATTGTGACAAAAACCAGTCACCCCCCTATGACCCCCTAGAATACCCCACCGTACGTGTGGGGGGGGGGGGTATATAGGCATTAAGCATACAGAACTGATATTTCAGTTTTTATCCAAAGATGAGTAGAATTCCAGTTGTTATCCATGACTAAAATTCCTGATTTTATCCAAAGATGACTAAAATTCCAGATTTCATCCAGAGAGTTGAGTAGAATTCCAGTTTTCATCTGGAAATGATTGGAATTCCAGTTTTCATCTGAAAGTTACAGGAATTTCAGTTTCCATGATGATATGATCATTGGAACTCCTGTTTTTAGGAAAAGAAAATGATTTGATATTCATAATTGGTTCAATCTATATAATTTTATTCTTTAGGGAACAAAACAGATACCTGGACTTTGATGTGTAAGTTTCTTCCTTGATTAATTTCATCCAATTTTTAAGTTTTCAAATTAAAACATCTCAGCCTTTTCCATAAAAGTTTTTGAAGATGTAACAAAAATATAAAATTTACATTTGTCCCCCCCCCCCCATGGAGAAATTAGTCGCTTTTATGTGGGTTATTTTATAAGTGCTATCTAATTTAATGGGCAACAGCGGGGCCTTAATCTATTTTTTTTATTAAAAAATGTAATTAAAGACGTGTTTCTAAAATTTTGACAATACTTGACAATTGTCTAATTTAAGGAACTGCGAGGAGTCGAACCTGATTACAATTATTCAAAATGGAAGCTGCTTAACAGGAAATTCAGCCTCATTTACCAATTAAAAGAACTGTTCTCTTGATGATATGCATTTTCCCAAAGGCGTTTTCCATGTGGCAACTTCCCAAATGTGCAATTTCCAAAGCGGCAACTTTCCAATTCTATCCTAGCTGCACTATTCAGCCCCCATTGCAGCCTGCGACACAAAGCCTAACCTAACCTTTGAGTAGTTGCTGTATGGAAAATTGCACATTTGGGAAGTTGCCATTTGTGAAATTGTCACTTGGGAAGTCGCCCTTGAGAAAATGCCTATGGAAAAGTACCTTACACCCTTAACTTCATCAGAATGTAACAAGTTTAGAGGTCTAGTACAGGACGTTGTTGAGGTTAAATTAGGACCAGTGTAGCGTTACATCCAGAACTGGGTAATATTTGGCCCGGGTGCAATACAAAGACGACCTAAGCAAAAACGATATATTATATAAAACAAACACATTTAAAATTTTAGTCTGCAAAAGAGAGGAAAACATGCCTAAATAATGTACATAATGTGTGTGCTTCTATTTTTTAATTTTATGGCCTACCAAACAAAAAATTGTAATAATTTCAATAACAATGATAATGTGCATGCTTTGGGTCCGTCAAAGTAAACAATTTTTGGGCTCCCCCACCCCCCCGTTCTATCAATTTTGTACATAACCGGTGGTAATTTCCTAATATACGATTTTTTGACCCCCCCCTCCCCCCTCCTATCCAGTTTGTACATGGATTTCCCATGTAACAATCACCCGGACCAAATATAACGCCCGGGCCTTATTTAACGTGACACCGGCTGTGTAATATGTCTACAGAGTTTAGAGGTCCAGTAGAGGACGTTGTTGAGGTTGAAGAACTTTAAATTTGGTGAAATCTATTCAATTAATACCCCCAAAAATTAAATATACGTAAAAGCATTCAAATCAGATGTCTAGATTGGGTTAAAAATAAAAAAAAATTTATTTATTTTAAAAGTGTCCATCCCTGTACAATTTTCAAATCATGCTAAATTCTTTCAAGAGCTATAATGACTGAATAATATATGTAGGCTATGACTATGTATTTGACAATAAGATGGAAAAACTCCAAAGGTAAAAGTTCTGAATAATATTTTTTTTAAAATAAGTTTCAGAATTTTTATGGTCCGGGAGATAAAAATAGACTGGCAAGTTTTCCTACCTTTAAACACAAAAATTCATTTATTTCCCTTATTTCAGTGAATTAAATTAAAGAATTTTTGGGGAAAACTGATTTTTAATAGGGGGGGGGGATATTTTTGATAAAATATATACCCCTACTGTGAACACCTAGGATTCAAGGAAAGGTGACCTTCCATGTTGCCTCTAAGCCCCTTATCTCGTATGGAAGTATTGGTTGGTATATCAGCAGGCATATATACTTCAGGGAGACATTCACCAGAATGGTCTCAAGACTGGAAGACACAGGTAAATTATGCTACAGTGAGACTCTAAATAACCCAGAATAATGTAGATTAATTGAAAACTTCAAAATTGCCTTTGACCTTAGAAATAGTTTGCTGCATTCAACTAAGGAAAACTGATTTCAGATTTTTTTTTATAAAATAATAATCACAAAATAGCGCTTGCCATTTCCAAAATGTGGTCTACCATTTTTGTGCTTTCCTAATTAACGGAGATATGAATGATTCCGTTCAGAATGAGACTTCTTCATTGTTTGATTTAATAAATTGAAATTTAAACATAATATCTACGGTATTTTTGAGGTCAAAAAATGGCAGACTACATTTTGGAAACGGCAGAAATGGCAGCTATTCTATGCATATTGTTTTGTAAAAATATTGCTAAAATCATGTCACCTAAATGTTGGATGCCACAAACTACTTCTAAGGTTAAAGACGACTTTAAATTCATCAATTAATCTACATTATTTCGGGTTTTTTAGAATTTCACTGTATAGTTTGGACTGAATACTGATCCCACGAAACATGACAGCTGGTAGAAAGTTTTGAATGTCGTTTTCCATACACTGTATTTGATTGTAAAGGCTTTATGTAGTTTCTTTCGTTTAAAAAATGTTTTGCTCAAATATGTTTTACTTTGAAAAGTAATTTTATGAAAACATGAATCCTTTATGATATTTTTATTATTGTCTTATGTATTAAACAATTAAACAAATTATGGAAGAAGACATATTAAACTATTTACCAACTGTCATGTTTTGTGGGACACCTTGTATGTCTTACACTACCCCACCTACGTTCAAGAAGACCTTATGCAATGTTATGTTGTAAACCCCTAGAGACTTTTTATTTTTTTTTAAATTGAATTTATAATGATATCTTAATAAATTACTTTCATGGTGTGATCTTAAAAAGGATAGAAATATCATTTTAAAAAATTTCTTGTTTTAGGAATTTCAAAGAAGATTTTAAGATATCACATAGGTAATTATAAATTGTATATACTTTTAATTTATCGATGTAGGATTTTCTATAAAGGTAAAGGAATAAAAATAAAAATGACACTTTTAATGGAATGGAAGCGGCCATGATGAAGATTATTTCAAATGATAAATGATGATGGAATCAGGAGTGGATGTGAACACAACCAGGGTTCATCCCTATATGTACATAATCACATATAAGTTCATTGCTTCCAGTCGGAGAAATGATGCAAATAACAAATGCAATCTAAGAAAAAAGCCAAACAATCTAAATCTAACGTATTGAACTTGGGGTATGTTGCAGCCTTCAATACATAACAGTGTAGGGGGACAAGGGTATTGAACCTCTTTTCTTATCCAGAGATATTACCCGCCGTCCATGGATGCAAGGATCGATGCTGGCGAAAGGAAAAACAGTGTAGAGGGAACGGTATTGAATCCTATTTCTTATCTGGAGAGCGGCCTTTATTTTGCGAGCAGAGAGAGCAGGTCGTTGGTGATCTCAGCCCTGGAGTTCCATAGGGGAGTTAGTTAGCACGAAGCATCTGATTAAAAAGAGTTCAATGGAAGTATATTCGCCCCAAGGGAATGTTTTGTGTATTTAGACTAACTTTAGTTGGTCCAACAATAATAGCTTTTATTGTTATAATGTAAATATATATTTCTCTAAAAGTAACTTAAGATAAACCTCTGAAATAATTTTATATTTGTCTAGGAACTCCGCTAAAAGTATCTGAAGATGAACCCCTGGAATAATCATATATTTGTCTAGGAACTCTGCTAAAAGTATCTGAAGATGAACCCCTGGAATAATCATATATTTGTCTAGGAACTCCTCTAAAAGTATCCGAAGATGAACCCCTGGATGCACTAAAACTTCAAATATTTTATCTCCCTCTCATAATACTAGGCAAACATTAGAGATTAAAGTCCGTAAATTTATCCAATCTACTTTAAAACAATTCCTAAGGATACTGAAAAGATTAAACACCTATTTTATGGCATGAATACTCCAAAATACTGCTCTGAACAGCCCCTTATGGACATTTTATGGCGGCTGTGTTTTTTTTTTATTATTTTGTTGAAGTACAGTGAATTGGAATATTATTATACACGTTTCTTGTAATTGCAATAATTAAGATAAGAAAATTTTAAACAAACAATCATATGGCCGTGTAGAGTTTAATTCAAAATTGGCAAAAACAAAATGAACGAAAGTTAGGTTTCGACATTATTCAAGTAACTGGAGAAAAAAAAATCAATATTTGTAAATTATTCTCAAAAATTAAAATCTTGAAAATTTGTATTTTACGGAGAAAGCTTTTCCTTCAATTCGAGGAAATTCTATTCTGATCAGTTGATTTTACTGCAACCCTGTTTATAAATTTGATGATATCTCCCTTTAATATTTTCTTGTTTGTCAGCTGCTGGAATTTTCCTTGGCTCTGTCTCTCTATATCTGGAAATAATGTTTGGGAAAAAAATATCGAAATAAAGATTTGAACTTTTTTTGTTTATTCATTCCCAGTTTTTAGTTTTTTAGTATTTTTTTTCCATAAAAGAATAACAAATTTGTATTCTAATATTTTATCTATTAGCTTATCAAATACGTTATAAAATAAGTTTTTTTTAAATACAAAGAAAGGGGTAGGAATCTCTAATAGACAAAGAGAATATAATATATATTAAAGTGGAATTTACTAGAAATAGTGTAAAACGGCCATTTTGTTGTACTGTTTCCATACTGCAGGTGTACTTCACATATTTGCGCTATATAACCTTTTAGGCCCTGGAACATCATTTTATAGAAAATCTAAAATTAATATTAAAAGAAAACCAAATTATGAAATAGGCTGGTTTCATAATTGATTAATGATCATTTTACATAGACTCTATGCCTTTCACTTTACAAACGATGATTTTCCGTTATAACTATAAATCAAATGATGTTTTCTATTCACCTAATTCATTTTATAAAGTTTATTTAACAGCTTAAAAAAATTCGAAAATTGAAATGGACAGTCTAGGGAACATACTGTATTAATGTACTCTACCGCATATAATTTGTGAACATTTACATGATTTGTACACTTTGAACTCCCTTTCAGGCTGAAAGGGACTGAAAAAATTCACACTGAAGGATTGTCTAAATTCCACTCTAATATATATTCTATTCTCTTTGATAATGAATCATCAAAAATTCGATTTTCATAACTTCAAAAAAGATTGGAATTTTACGAAATTTGTTAAAATTTAAATTTATTGAATATTTAAGGTTAACTAAATACTTGATAAATCCATCAATTTTTGAAAATACAAAAATAAGTTGTTTGCAAGCCGGCCTATTCAATACATCTACAACATTTTGTGGATTTTATAAATACCTTTGGTCAATTAAATATATACAGGAAATTAAATTCATTGAGGCCCCCAATAACTAAATAAAAATGGAAAAACAGAGTAGGTTAATTGATATTTAGGGGTTGTAATGATTTGTAAGATATTCCTAAAATCTATTGAATAATTAAAAATATTTTTTTTAAATGAGCCTTATTTCGAAATGGTTTAGGCAGTCTGATTTTACCATAGATAAATAAATAAACATAGATAGCTTATGTACGCAAAATCACCAAGAATTGTACAGTCCGCGAACTCATACTTCTAGGGGTAAAAGTGTACCTCAATGAAAGCGGGGTGGTTGGGTGTTTTAATGGATTTCATAATTATTAAACCACTCACTGAGCAATATATTTTATTGACGAGAACTGAAGAAGGACATGAGAAGGACTAAACTAACTTAAATTTCTCTCTACAGAACTCATGTACACCGCAAGTACTCAATGACATAAGAACAGCCAATGTTCACAACCGACCTAGTTAATCTATATAATAGGAATATCTTTAAAAGATCTCTGTACATTCATATCTTTCAAGATGAAAAATTTCGTCTTATGCGCAATCTATCTTTATCTATGGATTTTACAAAGGAAACAGTCGGGTCAAGCAGTTCTTTCAAAGGATAGGAAATAATCGAGTCTTATTAACTTTAACAAAACAGACAATAATTTGTTCACAACAGCGGGTGTCCCTTTAGAAACGGGAAATCAAGAATCAACCTGAAAATCCTCATTGATCTAAGTTAACCATGAAAAATGACCAAGAGTATAAAAAGAAAAGATGATATGTTTTAAGAGAATAATTTCTTTTTATCTTTAAATTGAGAGAGATATTAAACATATGAAAAGTTTTTGATTTTGAAGGTTCAAAATGGCAGAATTGGGAAAATTCTAAACGACATAACAAAAATGATAAAACAATAAATAAATAATCACAAAAACGATATAGAAGTCGTTAAGGCTTGACACATTCAGACATTTTTTTAAGCTGTTCGTTGAGTTATTTAAACGAACACAAAGTTACTAACAATCTCATTTTTATTAACAGCGTTAATAGAAGATATTTTAAAAATTATTAACACACATAAACATATCTTTTATTTTCCGTAGGCTTTACGCAATTTTGCCGATAAAATAAACGGAAGTGGCCAATCTTTTGTACTCGTGAACAGTTATTTTCGTTCATTTCTGCCGTTCGTTACCAGAACCTTCTTTTAGTTTTTAAAAACTTTGCCGTTTATAATGTTTATTTTGACACCCTGCATAAAAATTCATTAATATTTTTATTGAACTGTAAGACAATTTATCTAAGCTTACATTTGTGTCATGTTTGACGTAGATTCCAACCTTATCTAAAATAATTTTATCTTTGGAAAACTGTATTTTATAATACGCAGTCTTTTGGAAAAGCAAGGTAAATCAACTTCTTAGGATTTAAACTCCTTGATTTCTTCTTTATCAAAGGAGCTGAGTTTTTGCTACAAACTCAAATTTTCTAACTCCTTTATCTTTGTAACTTAATATATGGTGTAAAATTTAAAATTTCAAAAATAGACCTATTGATCTAACAAAATCAGAGTTTGAGATACCCAGGGTCTAAGTGACTAAAATATAGGTATTGGAAATTTACGAGTTTGTGGCACAACTCAGTTTCTTTACTTGACAAAGAAGAGAAACCTCTTTAAAAATTAAAGTGCTTACAATCTGTTTTTGTACTGAGATGGAAGGAATTTACCAGCAATTTGTATCACAGTAGCCCCCCCCCCTCCCCATCTATTTTTGGTGTCTCAGACTTTATCTACTTAAGTTGGCTGATCAACTAAAAAAATGTTTACCTTACAGATGGGATTTAAACTGGCTGTGTCACTCATTCTCTTGGTCTCTGCTAAAGCAGGTTGGTATATTTTTAGGAAAATAATAAGGATTAAATATTTGTTGTTGAAATATTCCATTTCTGCTAATCTATTTTTCCAAAAAGAAATTGATTTTTTGCCACAAACTCAAATTTCTAATCACTAAATCTTTGCAACCTGTTTGTGTAAACCTTTGATATTTCAAAGAATTCATAGTTTGAAATTTCAAAGGTCTACGACATTGAGTTGCTAAGATACAGGGATAATAAATTTTAGTTTGCAGAAAAACTCATTGTTTAGTTTTCGCTATCATGCAGTTACAGGAAAAAACAAAAAGTATAATTAAAAAGTTTTAAATAACTCGAAATTGAAAACCAACATAGATTACTTGATTCATTGAGAGCAAAGTATTTTATCTATTTCTATAATACATTCTTAGATCAAAATTCTTGGATAAAATATGAAAATCAAGACATAAAAAAATATGATGACTATTTTTTCATAAATAAATATTGTATTAATTTTTACAATGTTTAAAATGTTCACAAAAAGTGTTGTTAGTGTTACCCTACTTACCAATTTACGTAATGTATTTGATCAGTACATCAAATAATGTTATTTCAATATTTTTTAGTAAATTGCATAACTTGGTGACAGTTCATTTAGCATAAAAAAGCTCTAAAAAAATCAAAATTATTTGAATGAGTGCATTCCTTAGGATTGAGCCTGGTTGTACCTCCAGCCCCTATCAGGGACCAGGTTGGAGTAGGACGTATTGTTGGTGGAGAAGAAGCTCAAGATGGAGAGTTTCCCTGGCAGGTTTCCCTCAGACAGATCGCGTAAGTGATAAAACAATCTGAAAAAATAATTGAAAAAATTTCTTTTTTCTTTCCATAACTGTTCTTGAAAAAGTATTTTTTTATCACACAACTTAAAATAATTGAAAAGATTTAGCTGAAAACTTTAGAATGGTGGATATCAAGATAAATGTGTGATCCTCTCTTTTTCTTAATATCGAGACTAATCTAATCTTGTACTTGTCTCCTGAAAAGTGTATAAAATTCAACCAATCAGAGTTGCATATATGAAGCCGATAAGATTTAGGATTATAAATAAAACGGGTGGGACTCTCTCATTTAAAAAACCGGTTTTTGATTTTTCTCTACTATATCCAAGAAAGAACGGTTCAAGAAGAAAATCAAAAGTACGTGTGTCCATTGTATATTCAGGTTAAGTAATCAGGATTAAGGATATCTCATTCTAAAGTTTTCAGCTCGGGACACATTTTTAGAAATTAGCATATATTGTAAAGATCCTCAGTAGCGTCAAAAGTCAAAATTTTGGCAAATGGACTACAATAAGAAATAAATAGAGAGCAATACAAACTAACAAGTTTATAAAACTTAGGACTTTGTCAAACAACAGTTCGCCACTCGCCAGCAAGGATCTATATCATTATGATGTAATTTAGAGGAATTGGAGCAACTCATTTCTGTGGAGGATCAGTTATTGACAAGGATTGGATTGTGACTGCAGCCCATTGTTGCGCAGGACAGGTAGTGCTAAAACAGGATCCGACAGTAAACTTGACAAGAGAGATACATTAACAGTTAGCATTGTCATTGAAACAATTTGCGGTGTTCATTTGTCAATTTAATTTTATTTAGGGTATTTTATGATTTAAAATTAAAGAATTCCAATTCTAAAATTAGGTTGACATTTTTTTGTTTAACATATAGCTTTATTATATGTATATAAACAGTATTTTTGAGTGTTACTGAGATTGAAAAACATCAATAAACTTTTTATAAATTGCAACAAAGGCTTAAATCTTATTTATTTCAAAACTCGCGGAGATGTATACTTGGTAAATGAGTCCAAAGCTTGATAGAGATTTATACTTTCTCTGAATAAAATATTATAAGCTGAAACTGATGTTATAATTCAGACACCTGCCTTTATGCACGTTGTTGCTGGAGGAATCAAGCTAAACTCTGGGGAAGGAGAAGAACAGAAGATTGACATTGAACAGATTATAGGTAAGAGACAATTTTTTTTAATGTAAAATATATTGGTGGACAATGACTTAGGGGTGTATATTTTATTTAAAAAGTCATTCTCTCCCCAACTCCCCCCTCCTGTTTTAAACATCTTTTCCCCCCGGAAATTAGATATGATTTGCCGAGTTTTAGAGGTTTATACACAGATTTGAGGAAAATGAATGATTTTAGGAGAAAATAAATTTATTATTGGATAAAGAGTATCAAAAATACTTCATGGGAAAATGTCTTGTCTTTCTAAAACCTTCTTTATTAGCCCTTAATTTTATAAAGAAGTATTCGTATACAACTTATCAGCACTTAAAAAGAAAATCCAATAGTTTACTGTTATTCTACTCAACTATCCACATGATTTGTAAGATACAAGAAATATAATGGTATTGATTTTTTTGTTAAATTGAATGGATCTTATTTATTGTATATTAAATCAAACATTTAGGTCACCCTGACTACGATTCTAATGACCTTACAAATGATATCTGTATGCTAAAGGTAATACATGGAATTTTTAATATGATATTTAAATTTTGAAAATAACTACCTGAAATTTTTACAGCTGAAGAGCTCCCTGGAATTCACTGAATGGGTGCAGCCCATTGCTCTGCCTGCAGCTATGGAAGAGACTGAAGCTGGAACTGACTGTACTGTCACTGGTTGGGGCACACTCAATGTAAGTTTTTTTTATACCTTATGCTATTTCAATTGATCCCGAATAGTCAGTATGTTGGTTTACATCAATTTTAAGCAATCCATGAATCCTTTCTTCACAGAGTTAAAAGGTCCTTAAACAGTAAATGGGGTTGAGATTTCATATATTTCAAAAGTTTAGCAGACATAACTTTTGTTGTTGCGGTTTTCAATGTGAATAATTATGGCAGATGGTAATTAACGATTGTTGTTGCTTTGATCACGTATCTGAATGTGAAAAAGGGTAAATATAGTTGAACTGGAAAGATTTACTTAAAGAACATGATTTTAAAAGATGTGAAAAAACTTTGATTTTCAAAATGGAACGAAAAGAATGCCCAATAATTGATTGTGCAATTTTTTGATCTGCAAATTAACTTTAGGAAGGTGGTATCAGCCTCCCTAATGTTCTCCACAAGGTTAATGTTCCTGTTGTTAGTGATGAAGAGTGTAACAAAAACTATGCGTAAGATATTAATTTTTCACTTGAGATGATTTTTAGAAATTTATCAAAATATCATTTAAAAGCCAAGAGACAAATAAAAGTATCCTTGTAATAAAATGAAGAATTTGAAATACATTCATGTATAATCAGATTGTATTCCTTAAGAAATGGTTTTTTATAAGAAATGAGATTGTTTATTTTGTTGAAGCTATCCATTACAGTACTGATTGAGTAAATCATTTCCAAAATGAAATTGTCATTAAAGTAAGAAGTTTTACTCCCTAGTAACTTCCAAAAATATTTGTAGAAGCTCCGGTATTTCTGTAACTGCATCCATGATCTGTGCTGGTCTCCCTGATGGAGGTAACTCAATCTATATTCATCTTTCTTCTAACGATTGCTGGAGATTGGCAAAGTTTTTTTTTCAAAAACACTTTTAAAAAATTTCATTTTTTACTGAACAGACAACTGTATTGGAAGAACAATTTTACTAAACAAACGATTTTACTACACGATCATTCACTGAGAAAATAATCGCAATAGCTGAAAATATAATTATATTTTTGAGAACAAAGAAAATAATATTTTTTCGAACAATTGAAAAAAAACTCACAAAATGAAAAAAGCCTTACGAGCCCATTTCTAACTGTCCCCTGTTGGACAGTAACTAAAAAAATATATAAGCTAAGTGCTACAAAGAACCACACTTGGTCTTGGAGTTATTAAAATGCTTAGATCTCATACTGGATTGTGTTTCACATCCTCTACTTTGAGACAAAAAAAAAATATAATTTTTTCTTCTTAATCAAATCTTAAATTAATTAATAGGAAAGGATTCCTGCCAGGGTGACAGTGGTGGCCCCTTCATCCATGCTACTGAAAAGGTAACAAATAATAATTTCAGAAGAAGTTAAGATTTTAATTTCTAACAAAGTACGACAAATATTTGGAAAAGGTAGTATGACATAGTTTGACTGGATTTTTTAGAAAATTAAGTCATGTTATTTATAGGTTGACACATCTGTCCATGTATTATGTTACTATTTTGTGAATGTCAACTAAAATTGATCATGAGACTAAATATGCCTGATATTGATACATATGTTAAATAGACTCTGCTTGGTGTTGTGAGCTGGGGAATTGGTTGCGGCAGAGCAGGCTACCCAGGAGTGTACACACAGGTAACCGAACCAATTATACCAGAACACACAATTACACCAAACCAAATATACCAGGAGAACACACAATTACACCAAACCAAATATACCAGGAGTGTACACAAAAGTACACCAAACCAAATATACCAGGAGTAAACACAATTTTACCAAACCAAACATACCAGATATGTACGCACAAGTACACCAAACATAATATACCAGAGCCTGAAGCCTCTTAGCACAGAGTATCGTAATGAAACCCAGTTTCATGAATGGGGTCAGGCAGTTTTTTAGATACCAATATCTTTGCATCTTTGCTAAGAATTATAATTTCATGTAGTTTATTCACATTCTGATTTCTTAAATAAAAATTTACGCAAATGTTTAGATCCCTTGAAAAGGAAACTCTGGAGTTTCGTTCAACAATACACTAATAAATTTCCCACTCAGGCGTGTACACACATGTACACCAAACCAAATATATTAAGTACGCCACACCAAATATATCAGGAGTGTACACACAAGTTCACCAAGCCAAATATATTAAGTACGCCACACCAAATATACCAGAAGTGTACACACAAGTACACCAAACCAAATAAATCCAGGAGTGAACAGTGTACATTGTACTTGGTTCACACAACACACAAGAAACCCAAACCAGATGTGTTAAAAAATAAATTGCTATTCAACAATTTTCAGATAAGCTTTAACGTTTTACAAATCATTTTACATATTAAGAAGGTTTGACTACCCAAAAATAAAACAATGTAGAATTTTAAATTTAATCAATGCTTAAAAATATTGTTTTTCAGACTTCCTACTTCATTGACTGGATTACAGAAACCATGGCCAAGTACTGAAAATAAATCTACAAGATCATGTGATTTAATTTAGTTGTGCAAAATCGCTTTAAATACACATTAAAAAAACCTTGCATTCTAGAAAATATGGATATTACTAGAACTTGTACTTAGAACATATCTTTTGTACAGGGGCAGCGTGTAAAGCTATATGAACAAGCTGAATGGCAAAGTAAATAACACTCGATAAAATATCTAAGACAATTTTTTTAATAAGCTTAGGGTTAAAAAATGTAATAAATAGTTCTTCAGATTTGTCTCAAAGATACCTTGTATTTTTTAATCATTCATACCAACATGAAATTCATAGATAAACAAGTATAACATTATCTTGAATTTTAAAACTTTTTTCATACAAAATAATATATTTAATTATCACTTCAGCTTTTTAATATGTTCTTCTTGAGGTTTTGGTTTCCACGTATAGGTGGTTACTGTGGCTTCATTAGGTTTCTTACTTTTTTCTTTCTTTATCACTATTATTTGCTTTCCTTAACAAAAGATATTTAATCTATATTTTTTGCTTGTCGGTTTGTTTGGATTAACGGATTATCAAATCAGGTCCAACTCACATAATAACAGGTAAGGTTAAAATTGAAAATTAGGCCTGGAAAAAATTACAACATTTATTATCTAAAAAATGTCAAAAAAAGGTTTCATATTTTTTAACTCAATATAAGAAACAATTTCCAAAGTCCCCCCCCCCCCCCTTCTTATCAATAGCTCTATAAAATAAGCAGTTGTTGTTGAGAACACATAATATTTAAAAATAATAGAATAATTACATCGGTCTCAAAAATTCTTTTAAGTACCTTAGAATTATGAAATTTTTTTACATATCTTTCCTGGAGATGTGTTTTCGATAATTTTAACAGAGTCCATGTCTAAATTGGTTTCTTCATTTAATTTATGAACATCTACTCCTGGATGATAAGCAGCACTTAAATTCTTGTCTTTCTGATTTAATATTTTCTTGGATATTTCTTGGTTTGTTTTCAATCGATGGACTTTTCTAATATGTCCGTTTAGTGTAACCATGTTTTTTAAAACAGCTCTACATCCTATAAAAAATATTTAAAGTTTGCCAGGGTCTCTAAATATTCCGGATCATTTCCGTATCAGCAATGTCTCAGAAAACCTCTACTAAAGCTGTAGGTATGGTTCCCAGTTCAACGGAACCTTTGTCCACATGAACCAAGTAAACGGGGGGAAAATTTGAAAAATTATTTTATGAAAAAAATATTTTAAAACAATTTTAATAAGATTACAATAAGATGTTAAATAAAAATAATCTTGTTTAGGAAGTTAAAAAATCGTACTATTGGAGGGGTAAAAAATGACAATAATTTTATTCTCTGTAGTACCTGGAATTGTGCAGGATTTCTTAGTTTGTGAATGTTTCAACAGATGGCTCTGCATCTGTCGTCTGCTTGAAAGCAACTTGTTGCATCCAACCTTGGGGCACGCTGTAGGTTTTCGTTCATGTACTGCCTATCAGGCATATCAAAGTTTTAACTAGAAAATAATACAAGAAAACTGTTTTGGAAACAACTTCTCCATATTTGCTGAGATAAATTTGTCCATATTAAATAATTTCCTAAAGTTTGATAATGTTCCTGAATGTGCGTTTTCAAATTGTCTAGATTAGAATAGACTTTCTCACATTCAGTACACTGAACCTGTCTTGCTTGGTGAACATTCCTGTGACAAGAGTAATATTCAAGAATTAAAAAAAAATGGATATATTATCAATCAATTCAAAATATAAATACCAAAATTAAATATTAAGATGATGATGATAATCATTGCCAAAATACAAGATGTATTTCTATAAAAGGTCATCTTTGATCTATCTAGTAAAAACTGTTTACCGAATAATATGTCATACGATGATAACATGGATACCATAACATTTTGGTATTAGACAACTGTGTTTATGACAGGGGGCGGAAACGTCATGTGTGTGTGTCTGTACCAAAAGAGTGTGTGTCAGTTTACTGTACCAAAGGTTTGTACTGTAGGTTTATACAGTACGTAAGAATCTCGGGATTTGTACAGTCTAGGAGAGTACATTTGTTTATTGTTAATTGTTCACTTAAACATATGTTTAATATACATGTAATATATTATTTACATATTTAAGTCAACACTATAAAGCCAAATTTTCATGCAAAGAATACAATTTTATTAAAGTTTACAATAAACTACTCGTTATTCAAATTTAATTAAAATCGACGACATTGTTCTACAATTTCCTTGACTGTAGTCATGTTGTGTGTCTGTACCAGAATAGTGTGTGTCAGTTTACTGTACTGGTCTGCAAAGCAGTGCGACTGGCTTTCTCTATCCGGACCAGCGCCATTTCCTTTCCCTTTATTCCTGTTCCCTGGTTTAAGATCACAATGATCTATTACTGTAAAGTTTAGTATGGTACAAATAAAACTTTATTTGCAACAGGGGCCGTACTTACCAAATGGGAGGGACGCGGATAAGTAGGTTAGTAATTTTGCAGAAATGGAGTGAATACTGAATAACTTTTCTTTTCGATCAAAAAAGGACTTGACTTGGTTAAAATCGTTGAATTATTACCCTTCCTTATATGCATATTCACTGAACACTTTTGAACAAAGGATTTCTTACAGCCGGCCCACGGACATGAAAAATTGCCTTTGTTTGAAGTTGGCAAACTATTTTCTTGTTCTTGAGCTGTTGTCTCTGCCTCAAGTTTTCTTATAGATTTCAGTGCGTCACTGGGTTCCAGGGGGTGCAAAGTTAATTTCGCTTTTTTCAGAGTTGACGGCATTTTAAAGGAATTCATTTTTTTATCTTCTTCAAAATTTATTCTTTTCTCTTTGTTTTCTTCTTTAACTTCAAGAACAGAAGAAGATTTTTCTTCATTACAATTCTAAAAAATAATATTACTGAATATATTTACACTTTGCAGTTTAACCCAGAGATTTTGTGAAATAAGAAAATTTATAAAATGTCGTCTTGACAATTTTTCAATGGGTTTATTACTATTATACGTAAATTTCAGTAATTTCAAAAATAAATAAATATCCATGAATAGGCGAGAACAGTAATCAAGAGCTCCATATAATCATTTCCATAAAAACTAAATAGTACTGACAGCATTTCATCAGAAAGTAAGGAATACAACATTTTATAAATTCTTCCGATGCCTCTATATGATTGAACTTAGCTGTATTTTTTCAAAATTTTACCTTGATATTAGAGCGCAGTTCAATATATAATGAATCCGCTTCTTTTTTCACGACCTGAAGTATTTAAAAGATGATTTTGTTTCTTCTTCTAAGGACTGGTGTAATTTTCAGTGATCCTCCATTTTAAGAGACCCATTCTCAATGGTACCGTTCAAATCTTGACTTGATCCAAAATGTATAAAAAACCGTCCTTCATGGGAAAGCACAACATGGATACTCAATTGTTCTTGATCTGACGAAGCCTTTTTAAATGGAACTGTTGTCAACAGGACAAAACATCTACGTCGTCCTTTTCAGACATTGTTTCTATTGATATTTATTTATTTCAACATTTTTGTTACCTGTGCCCCATTTATTAGCGTAAGATCAGTTTTTAAACTTTGGTTTAAAACTCTTGGCTGAGGAAAACCAGTTGCAAACTAAAAATATCTAGATTAAATCTGTAGGTCTAAATTAATTTTAGAACTCTAACCCCCCCCCCCCTAGGCCCAATTGGTTCAGTCGTTTTGACGTTTATTGGACACAGACAAACAGACAGGCAAAATTTATATACAGGGTTACCCACAATAATACCCACAATTTTTAGAGACAATTTTACGGAATGACATACCGTCTGATTCCTGACATTTATGATTTATGATTTTTTTTGCCAAATCATTTATTGAGTTATTAAAAGACTATATACGAGACAGAAGACATAGTTTAACCTTGGAATTGTCATGTTTAAAGAGTTTTAGGTCGTCTTTACAGTCTAATCTTTCGGGGGTAACCCAGTATATATATATTATATATTACCAAATCTTAGGAATGCGTTTCTATTTTTTATCTATAAAAAGTTAAAAAAAAGTTCAAATTACACAATCCAAATAAGAAAAAGAAGGACACGTATTAAATACCTTAATAGGACGATAAAGTAGAATATCATCCTTGTAAGACTCTCTGCTAGGTTTTAGAGCTATAAAAGGTTGATTTATTGATTGCACCTTTCCAGGATCAATTTCAGGTTTAGTATCCACTCCTTCTGCTTCTTCTGGATTCTGATCATCATCTCTGTCTTCATCAATAATAAAGAACTGTTCTTCTTCACCACAGATCTGACTAAACACTTTAACACCGTCCATATTTGTATAGGTATTGATCCTGTCACTGTTTGAGTTGCTGCCTAATACGCCATTATTGATATTAGTAGAGATGTTCACATATATCTCCGACTCTCCTCTAGAAATATATTAGTAATCTAGAAATGATGTAATAAACTTATCGTTAAAAATTTTATTTTAAAAAATTAGAAAAATTTCAATACTGAAAAAAAATATTTTCCTTGAAGTGTCGATTTTTTCCCGAGTTTCGGATTTAGTTTTCATGTGTGAGGCCATTTTTTATTATTTTAAAGATGAAATTACCTAAAAATGCACTTATGCTCTTGAAAAAGGTGTAAAGCCAATAAACTGAAGGAGCTGAACTTCTAAAAATAACTCGATATAGATTTTTAAAATGTATTTTCTTGTTAAATATTGTCAGTGCATCTATTGGAAACCTCTTTAATGGTCCATAATGTAAATTAAATGCAAATGTGGAGCTTATAACTGCTATTCTAAAAATGCTAGTTGATCGTTTTATCCTCTAATCAATTATTCATTAAAACAAACCCTTCCTGTTTGATATAATTTCCGTCTCAAAAAAAAATGATGGATTAGTGGGCGCAGATTCAATGCAGATATTGTAACTGGTAACATGAAAGCTAGAAATGAAAAAGTAAGAAAACCAGAATTGCCCTGAATATAATAATTTCTTCACAGTCTAATACTTTCATTCTTAGGCTTGATTAGATAAAGGCTTTAAATCTTATTAGACATTTAACTTACTTCTTGGCATTGAAGACATGGGAAAACGTTGTCGACATGTTGGTTGGAGTGAATCTTAAGATCGTGTGGACTAAGAACTCGGGCTGTAAAATAAATATTTTATTGGAATAATCGGAAATTGACTGAAACAAGATGTTTCTTAAAGGGTCTTTGACATAACTTCAAGTAACCCTACAAGTAAAGAGAGGC
Source organism: Eurytemora carolleeae (assembly GCF_000591075.1). Lineage (NCBI taxonomy): Eukaryota > Metazoa > Arthropoda > Copepoda > Calanoida > Temoridae > Eurytemora > Eurytemora carolleeae. The sequence goes on along the minus strand of NW_019397062.1, from coordinate 120,603 downwards.
ATGCCAGATTCACATAGTACCTTTTCAGCTCACGCCTTTTATATAGTCTCAGATAAAAATACAAACTGTTTTTGATTTGAATCGGGTCTGCAACTCTTTACTTATTGGCCCACTTGAAGATACGTTTAAAGTCCCTTTAATCCAACGAGGTTATAATCTAAAGAGAGATGATGTACGCTAATCAACGAGGTTGTAGTGTATAGAGTGATGATGTACGCTAATCAACGAGGTCATAGTATATAGAGTGATGATGTACGCTAATCAACGAGGTTATAGTGTATAGAGTGATGATGTACGCTAATCAACGAGGTCATAGTATATAGAGTGATGATGTACGCTAATCAACGAGGTTGTAGTGTATAGAGTGATGCTGTGCACTAATCAACGAGGTTATAGTGAATAGTGTGATGATGTACGCTAATCAACGAGATTATAGTGTATAAAGTGATAATGTACCCTAATCAACGAGGTTATAGTGTATAAAGTGATGATGTACCCTAATCAACGAGGTTATAGTGTATAGAGTGATGATGTACACTAATCAATGAGGTTATAGTGTATAAAGTGATGATGTACGCTAATCAACGAGGTTATAGTGTATAGAGTGATGATGTACCCTAATCAACGAGGTTATATTGTATAGAGTGATGATGTACCCTAATCAACGAGGTTATAGTGTATAGAGTGATTATGTACACTAATCAATGAGGTTATAGTGTATAAAGTGATGATGTACGCTAATCAATGAGGTTATAGTGTATAAAGGGATAATGTACCCTAATCCTTTACTAAATGTATAGGCCAACAACTATACCTAGAGCGTACTGCATATTTGTTTATTATTAGTAGATTCTGGCCTAACCTATGGTATATCAATATTAGTAAACAGTTGTAAGTGAGTACAGCTAACTGAGCACACAGGTAGAGAACTATCATCCCTCCTGCTTAAATCTATACCTGGGCAGGTTGGACAGGAGAGTATTTGATCAGGAATCAGATTATGAACACTTAACAGAATAAAATTATTGATTAGTGACAGATCTTATACAAGGGATCCATTAAAGTTGCGACTTACAAAATGATCTGAAGCTCTTAAATTTTGTCGTCTTTAATAAAGTCTTTTATAGGTTTACTAAATCATTAATTGAATTGAAAGAAACAATTTTAAAGCAACGAGAAGTCATTAAATAAAAACTGAAAAATCCGAATGGTTTTCTATGAAGTCTCAGTCTTTATTCCAAGATTCACCTTTTTCGAACTCTAAAGAATTGATAATACTTTCAGAACTCTAAAGAATTGATAATACTTTCAGAACTCTAAAGAATTGATAATACTTTCAGAACTCTAAAGAATTGATAATACTTTCAGAACTCTAAAAAAAGACAAAAAAATCTTACACCAAAAAACACATTCACACAACGTCCAATGCCTCATAACCAACTTTTAAAATAATTTAAATAGTTTTGATAACAAATTACAAAGACGACATTTGATCTGCATATAAATTGATATAAGATTAAGAATTCATGATAATACTGATTTTAGGTATCAAATGAATCCTGATAGTTAATTTTATAATACTACACTCTCAGTTCAACTACCATGCTCCTTTAAAGGAATTCTGGAACTACCGTGGTAACTACAGACAAAATTGGAATAATTATCGTCTTCAATCTTTCTGTTCACTAGAATTGTAGCTAAACAATTTGTATTTTGAAATTAATACATGGTTTTACTTGCTCAAAATTGTCACCAATCACTTAATCCCTAGTGATAATTCAAAATTTAGAGACGTATTGAAAACGGCAATCCTTCCAGTGCTTAGAGGTTTACCTGGAGAGATGTTTTCTCAGATTGAATTCATCCTGGATTTTTGAGATTCTGCCAGAACAGTCAGGAATAGGACAAGAAAAGAATGACTGAATCCGTTAAACTTATCATATAAAGTAACATCATTTGAGGTAAATATGTTCTACTTATGTTGTCGACCTTAAAAGTAAGTTCAGCATAGGCCCGTACCAATATACATGTACACTGTACATTTCTCTTTTGAATTAGAATCTGAGGCCGAATTTAAAGAATTTGAGCCGCGGTTTAAATCTAAGCTGCGGCTCAAATTTTGTTGTTTCCACTTAAAGGATATCAGTCTTTGTCACAAACTCAGATTTTCTATTCTCTAGATAGACCTTAGATATTTAAAACTTTATAGGCTGGTAGATCAAATAATATAAGTTTGAAATATTAAAGGTTTGCACCATCAAGTTGCTAAGATATAGGGATTAGAAAATTTTAGCTTGTGACAACGACTTAATTCATTTGTATTGAATTTTTCAATATTTAAGCCAGCGCTCAACTGAAACCGTTTTTTGGGGGATTTGAGACGCGACTTAAATTCATTAAATTCGGACACTGGTAGATTATGGACTAAAAGAATCAGGCAGAAGAAACTTATCATCATAGGTCCATACCAATAAACATGTACAACCCAGTTCTATTTTGAATTAGAATCTGGTAGGTTATGTTCCACAAGAATCAGACAGAAGACACTTATCAAAAAAAACTTCATTTAGCTCACATATAAGATACCTAAAATAATCATCCTACCTAGAGTGTCTCTGCCACGTGCATCGAGAGAAAAGACATCTGGCGGCCAACTATTTTGGCATTTTAAGTGCATTGTATACAAAACGAATGAAAAATATTATGAAATATTAACTATATACGAATGCGACGAAAAATAATCGATGACTATAGGTTGTAATATCTTTTGATATTTGTTTGAAATTAAATTGATTTTTTTACGATCCGAGCCGTATATTGCAACTTTCTGAAGTTGGATGGACGCTACGTTCTTCAGTATAAGTAGTTTTTAACAATTTTCTCCTTATAGACGCAACATATAGAAGTAAGACTAGTAGCGATCAAAAACGATTATTTAACGCCGTAAGCCTATACCCCTTTTCATTTTTCGCAAACAATCCCTTTAAACTTGCAAGCTGGAGATTGAAAATTGATATGATTAGGGAGAAATGAAAATTTGAATTGATGTTTTGGTGATTAGCACAACACTGACAAACACACTATACAAATTAACCCAGAATTTCGGAAACATCAAAAGAATGAATAAAATGTCGTCTTGACAATATTTCAATGAGACTTTTACTATTATACCTAAATCTTAGTAATTGTAAAAATAAAAAAATATGCGAGAACATTTTTTTCAAACTCCATATAATGTTTCAATTAGAAAACTAAATATCTGCAGCATTTGATTTTCAGTAGGGGGTGAACAATGAACATGTTATAGATATTCAATATGATATAATTTTCCTGTGGAACCATGTGTTGATAATAAACGTGAGCTTGCCAAAGAGATCGCTTATTCTTCACCTGGATATATATACGATTTAATTTGAATTTTTTTTTTAGATTTCAGACAATGTTTTTACTTTTTAAAACATCCACATCTATGTTTAAATTATATATATATATATTTGGCATGTCTGAGAACTTTATAGCATATTATAAGCTAAGGAACCAGGCTTTGCCTAGACTATAAAAATCGACCCAATCCACTTAAAATTTTTAAACCAAGCTTAGTACGTTCCCCTGGTTTCTATTGAGTTTCCAAATACATGTTTATGGTAAATGGGTCCAGGGGTGCACAAGATATGAGCGGACAGAACAAACAAATAAACAGACAGACACTAAGACAGGCAAACTGAGATTACTACTTAATTAATTACAAAAAGGGAGAGAAGTTAAAGAAAATATATATCATGCAGTGAGTTGTTACCTTAATTTGGCAAACTGGGCATATCATCTTCTTAACCTCTGTGTGAGGTGTACAAATATCCCCATGTACCTCCTGTCAGTAAACCAATATTTAAATTTTAGACAATGTCCTTTGGTCGAAACAGAAGTAATCTTGTAATCTATATATAAATTTGGCTTGTCTGTCTGTCTGTTTGTTTGTCTGTTTGTATCCAATAAACGTCAAAACGGCTGAACCGATCGGGCCCAAATTTTTTGTGGGACATCTTGGGACCCCAGGGAAGGTTTATGAAAAATCAAAATTTCAATATTTTTAAAAATTTTGAAAATCCGCGAACTTTTTTGTAAAAATCCGCGAATTATTTTTGTTTTGTTATACGATGTACACAAAGAGAACATGTTCACAATTAATTTAGAAGATGGGCGCGAAGCGCCCTCTAAAGCTAGAAAGAAGGGCGCGAAGCGCCTTGAATTTCTAGTTTTATAATACTTCTACTTTTCATTTACCCAGGAGTATTATGGTATCGGAATGCCATTATTAATCAAACGCCTTAATTATTTTTTCGGTCCATAAAAATTTCTAAATAAAAGTCAGCTGTTCCTCTCAGATTAGGAACTAAATTGGATTAAACTAACGGTTTTCGGTACGTATATTGAGTTCCAGCAGAACACTTTCACATAAAAAATCTGGCCAAAGGATCATTTGTCTGGAACAAATAGTACATTTCCTGACAATGTGTTCTGTGACTGTATTTTGAAGGAAGAATAAGAAGGCATACTAGACATTTTATTGAAGAACTGTGAGAGTGCTGCATTTTCTGATGCTGAGCCAGGTTTCTGAGTTTAAGAAATTTAAAACTTTTCAAAATGTCATCTTTGTATAAAACTAGCAAGTGCTCGGCGAAGCCCGTGAAATTCAAAAAAAAATTAAACAAAGTTGAAAAAAAATGTAAAAAGAAAAAATTCTATTTTGAAAAAAAAATCAGTCAATTCTGTCCAGCTTTTCGAGATAAATACGTTTTACATATTCCTCATTTTAGATCTTTTCAGTGCCATCAAAAAAAGAAGAAAAAAATTAATGTTTTTTCATTTCATTTTTAAGGATATGATTGTTAAGATGTTAAAATCATAGCAGAACAAAGGAACAGATATAAAAATCAAAGCAGAAATTAGTAGCAAAAACATTGCACCTGAGGTGTGTTTTTTATCACCATATAATGAGATTTCGGGCCAAAAGAGATTTAGTGCCAAATGAGATTTAAGGGACTTTATGTAGTTCTATGTTTCTTATTTCCTAACATCAGCTCCACATGTGGGACAGGTCACCTTTTTCTGCTCATGGAACAGCTTTATGTGTCTTGGAACTAAAAAGTACTTATTCAAGATGCAAAAAAATATAATATTCTGTTTAATCAATTAATTCTTTACCTATATATTTCTTTGAATAACTTCTTACACAATAGGGGCATTTGAACCTTCCGTTTTCCATTTTGAGATCCTTTAAATTTTATATTTAATTTTTTGTCTGAGCGTATATATTGGCGTTGTTCTTTTCTTTTATTTTAGATAAAAAAATCGCCAAAACGAATGAATCCATGAAGCCAAATTGTGTTGGACCCAGCCTTCAAGGTAGAAGAAACGGTAAATATGCAAGATTGTTTAGTTTTATTCCTTATAATGACGAAGAAAAAAAGAAGAAAGCTCCTTATAAAGCTAGGCAAAAAAGCCCTAGTTTACTAAAAATTATTTTTACTTAAATATAATTCCTTATAATTTAAAGGCTGAAGACTTGTTTCAGTTGATTTAGCAGGTTCAGCTTGATCATCATCACACACCTCTTCCTCAGCCTTCTCTGCTTCAGATTCAACTATATAAGTTGTATCTCTTTGCTCCTCACTGAGTAGCTCCACAGGGATAATTTGCACCAAAGTCAAACTTTCAAACCTAAACAAAAAGAATAATAGAGACAGTCAGTGTAATTTTAAGTGAATCTCTGTAAACAGAGATCCATGCCGAACTCACAACGATACTCTTTGGGCCCATAGACATTATGACAAGAAAGGTAATTGACAAAATTTATCTCTTCTCAATAAGATAAAATCTTTCACATTGTAACTCAGATAAATGTTAAGAGGGTACCGTTGTGAATCAGGTGTTGAGACTTTTTAATGTCACTTGAAATACAATATTTTTCAACTACAGTCATAATCAGAAAGACCCGGAAACAATTAATCAGACGACTTTACAACCTAATCTTACAAATGTGATTGATAAAACAATAATCATTAAATATCCCTAGTCCTGCCATTTCCATAAGGTTGTCTACCCCTTTTGAGCATTTAAAATTGCCATAGATATATATTTAAAATCGCCCGATTAACTTTCAATAAATTCCGGGTCTTTCTGATTTTGAGTATGACTGTATAATATGAAAGAAAAATTTCAAAAATATCTGAAACCTTATATCTGCCTCTCCTATATGCCTGTTCTGCTCCAGTTCTGAATTAAAGTTCATTTTATCTGAAATTTTCTTATAAATACTAATTTAAAGTCAGGTACTATTACTAAAAATAATTAACATAAATTGAGTTCTTTCCACGAACTCAAATTTTTAATTCCTACATATATATCTTAACAACCTTTGACTTTTAAAACTATTTACTATTTGATGAAAAAGAATTCATAGTTTAAAATATATCAAAGGATTAAGGTTGCAAAGAAATAGGGATTACAAAATTGAAGTTTGTGGTAAGAACTTAGTTCCTTTTTCCACAATAATTTTCTTGTCTAGAAATGTAATTAACATTTTTAATACATATATTTCGGCCGGGTTTCAAGTGACTAGACAAGGGATTACAAAATTGAAGTTTGTGGTAAGAACTTAGTTCTTTCTCCGCAACAATTATATATGTATTAGAAATTTAATTAACATATATTTCGGTTACAATTGACTAGTTATCAATTCATTTGGTGATTTATTGATTGTTTTAATATTATGGGGTATATTTATCAATAAAGTTTCATTAGAAGTAAATATTTCCATTTACTGATAGCGCCGATTGAAGGATTCATAACTCTAATCGGATAATGAGATAGATAGAAAGATAGATGTTACCGTCATACTATTTCTATTGGTTCAGAATAGACAGCAAACAAATGACTGAACCCTGATTGGATCCGGCGCTAATGGACTCGGCATACAGGAGTGTTATCATTTTGTTTCCAATGCTTGATCAGGACAGAGTTTAAATTTTAACTTCACAATCATCCCTGCATTAGCACTTTTTAGTCAAACTATTAAGCCTAGGTCGATAAACCTACATTTAAAAAGTTTTATGCCAGAGTTACGACTGTAACATAAATATCAGAATCTTAGCAAAAATGTATGATATTTCTTTGTTTTCCAACTGAAAATTGATAATGTTCATCTGTTGTTTCTGTATAGGACTGCACACATAAATTTATTATCCTTCAGATTTGCGATGTACATTTGCTCTCATAAAACGATGGCTTAATATTTACTCTACTGCAAGGCAATATTTGAAATCTAAAACAGTGTTTTCCTTCAGAAGTGTTTTCAAGCAAAATTTGTCCACTAAATTGTTCTAAGTAAATCTTAACCATTCCTGAAAGAATTATACAAAATTTGTTAGTTGTCTAGCTGTTTTCCCTTTCAGATTATAATTGATAAAAATTGCAAAAAATTAATTATCTTTGACGATGAAAAGATACATACTTTAAACAGCAAAAGTAGTTATCTTTGTTCTTAAGAAGTTAGTGAAGCTTATTTTCAATTTTATTTTTTATAATGTTACCTAGTCCAAAGCCATAGCCAGCCAAGGGAGAACTATGTGCTCCTTGGTATAAGCTCATACTAAACATATGGAATAAAAGAAACGGATTTATTTTATTCCTACATCAATGTTTGAAACCTGGTGGTGCAAACCTTTCACGTTTAAAACTTTGGTTGTTTGATATCTAGCAGAATTTATGGTTTAAAATATCAAAAATCTAAGACATCGTAGTTGCAAACTGGAGTTTGAGGATAGTAATCAGTTTTCTACCAAATAATGGTAAATTTACTAAAAACAAATTAGGAAAAAAGGCAAAAATTGGAATTAAAAAAAAAACTTTGAAATAAACAAATTAAAGGTTGCAGAAATGAGTTCGTCTATTACCTATTAATTGAAGCACTAGTTCTGAAGAATTGAAATAAGTTTGTCAAATCACCATTTCTGTAACCTCCACCTGGAAAAATATATCTGATTATCTACATTAAATCTAAAAACAATTGTAATTTTCAAATAATTATCATAAATCACCTGAATCTTGTAAGCAAACAACAATAAAGTCATCTGAAAAAATAAATGGATAAAATTTCCAAAAAATCCATATTCAATGAGATGTTTACCTTCAGTATCAAGATGAATAACAACAGGGGGAATATGCTCACACCCTTCACCATGATGCTCCACACTGCGCAAAAATAAAAAAAAATCAGAAATAGGCCCCAGCCATGTTTAATTTAAATTGAAAGCAATTACGCCATTTACTAAATATGAATTCATAAAAATTGGTGGCAAAATATTCAAATTATTAGAAATGATCTTACTCAAAACTCATATTTGATTTCAAAAATATAAATGACCGCCATTTGGATCAAAACCAACACAAAGACGACATAACATCTGCTTTACCTGGCTCTGAGGCTGTTTTTAATAATTTCAAAGAAGATGAGATAAAGATGAGAAGGGAAGTAGGCGAACTTTAATTCCTCATCTCCGGTTATAATCAGCTCTGAAGAACTAAAAACTTTTGATCGTAAATTTGCTCTGTAAATAGCATTGAAGAAGCACAACTTTAGAATGGCTTAATTCCAGAGTTGAAACTTTTGATTTAGAAGTTTAACTTATGTTCAGTTCATTCCATTTTAATAATTAATTGAGTTTAATATCATAAGCTCATTAATATTACCCCTTCAATAATCTCAACCTTTATAATTTCAATTGAATCAACAATCACTGGAAGTATTTAGATATTCTTATTTGCATTTAATCCTCCAATGATTGAGGTAACCGATTAATATTTCTAAATCTTTAGATTTGAAACATTTACCTGATATAATACTGCTCGCATAAGTATCTTGCATTATCGAAGGCAGTGTTAATATTCTTGATTAAACCTGTTTCTGGATCAAGGTATAACCTTGAGGTCAGCCCACCCACTACCAAGCTAACTTTAATATCAATCAATCAATCAATCATCCAAAAAAACCATTCATCAATCAATTAAACAATAATTTAAGATTTGAAATGCAACCCAATGAGGCACCTCATATCGCATTCACAAGAATTCCAAGATCATTGGTCATATTTTATTAATAACTTGAAGAAGTTGAAATTCTTCTACTTTGATGACTAAAGTTCATTTTACAAGCACAGGGAAATTGTTTAACTAACCGTAACCACTTCTTGATATTCATAAATGCAAAGCTCAAAGATTTTCTGTGACCGTTTTTATTTAATTTCGTTAAAAAGTTAATAGATTTCTGAACTTCTAAGCTTTTAAATTTTTACTAAGATTTACCTAAAACTTCAACAGATAGGTTGGACTTGAATATAGTGTTTATATCAGATTGAAGACAAATATGCTCCTCTGAAAACAGATATTAATTATATAATTAAATTAAAAGAAAAACAATTAAATAAAAAAACTGAATTGTTTCAGCCTCTAATTACTTCTTAAACTCTGTAACAATAATGTTAAAAATGATATGTTACATATGTCATTCAGCCATTACTTAGTGTTCATTGAAATTCAAAATACAACAACTTAACATATAATTATGTGAAAAAATAAAATTGGAAAGAAGGGGGTGGAAGCCTGTTTAAGAAGCACAATTAAGTATCCATTACCGTTTTTAGAAAGTATCCCTGAAGAAAGAATAGCGTCTGAAATAATTTCAGTTGTTCCCCCAAGCCTAGAAATTATAATACACGATTAAAAAACAGGCATTGCAGTCATTTTCACTCTTCCATTTCAGTAAAAAAAGGGATTTCGAATTTGTAAGAATTAGAAACATAAAAATATGACCCCTGAATTGTTCTATTTATATTTTAAACTTGCTTAATTTTTGCTTTTACAGAAGTCATTTATTTTCCACAAAGGCCTAAATTTTAACAACTTTAAATCATGTTATTTTATCTTATTTACAGAATAAAAATCCAATTTAACCTGTTATTTAACAATTGAAAATAATACCTGATTTCTACATGCTTTATAGTAAACAGAAAATCTTTTTCATCCATTCTCCTTGATTCATCATTTTTTTGTCATTAAAAGTACCTTTATTTTTTTAAAGAAATATCTTTTAAGCTACTTAACAAATAATTGAATCTCATACCAAGCCATCTGCTCTTGTTGGGACCCCATTAACCTGGTTTTTAAGCCCAAAGAAATTTATTTCATACCCTTACGCCTGCTAATTTTGTTTCTGGAAGTTTTGACCAAGAAATTCTCAATTTATATAAAATGTCAGAAAATGAAAACCTAGTTTTTAATTTAGAAATTTCTTTAAAATTCATGTGGAAGTAGTCTTCAATAAACTGATAACTTCGCTGATCTCTGGAAAAAAAATAACAATAAAAGGTTATTGGTTTACAAACAACCAAGATACTGTAAAAAGTTCCGTTGAAAATACAGTGAAACCCTTAATAACGAATACATAGGAAGAATTTATCAAATGTCGTCTTGACAACTGTTCAATGAGATTTATACTATATTACGTAAATTTCAGTATTTGCGAAAATAAATAAATAGCCATGAATATGCGGGAACTGTTTTAAAGAGCTCCATATAATCATTTAATTAAAAAACTAAATATCTGCAACATTCCATTATCAGAAAGTGAAGAATAAGACATTTGATGAATTCTTTCGATGTATTCGTGATTAAGGGTTTCACTGTAGTTTAGTGTGCAATGTTGCTTTATTATACAATCCAGTCTAGGCTAGTCGCTTTTCAAGCCTATACTATAAATTCGTAAGGTTATAATTTTGTAATGTTATAATTTAGTAAGGTTATAATTTTGTAATGTTATAATTTCGTAAGGTTATAATTTTGTAATGTTATAATTTCGTAACGTTATAATTTTGTAAGGTTATAATTTTATAAGGTTATAATTTTATAAGGTTATAATTTTGTAAGGTTATAATGTTGTAAGGTTATAATTTTATAGGTTATAAATAATGTTGTAAGGTTATAATTTTGTAAGGTTATAATCTTGAACTGAGAAAAATTAAGAAAACTTAAAAATATAGAGGAAAATAAAAAAATTGAAAAAAATAATGATGATCAAGAAAATTAAGAAAATTAAAGCAAAGTGGAAAACAAGAAGGCTGATTGTGCGATCATTAAGAAAATTAGGGAAATAAATAAAGAAAGAAAGATAATTGTTAAAAAATGAATTAAGCATAATTAAAAAAAGGAAGAAAATTTGGAAATTATAAGGATTATTTCCTGGATAAATTGGAAAAATTAGAAAATAATAAGAAAAGAATGAAAAATAAAGAAAATATGAGAAAAAGTAAGAATACCTCAGAATTTTTTTTTGTAAAACAAAACGAAAATTCTTACCTTATACTTGGATTGAACAGATTAGGTAGATTTACGATAGTTTTTGAAAGTCTCCTGAGAATTTCCGTATTCAGAATATGTTTTAACGAAGAGACGTCAGTCTGCATTCGAGCCAGGTCACTACAGATCATTTGCAAAAAATTGTAGCAGTGTATTTTATTATAATTGCAGGGTTACTGAAAGAATGAGAGTTAAATGACGACCTAAAGCACTTAAATACGACCAGCTAAAGGATGAATTTTCTTCTAGGAATTAAATATATGATTTTTTTAATAGAAAGTTAAAGAAAGAAACAAGTTTAAAGTTGAAGAGAAAGAATAAGGAAAAGACAGGAAATCTGTACAGCCGTCTCTCAGGTCCTTTGTGTGGGTAACCCTGTAGAAGAAGTATCTTGTGGTGAACAGAAAACAGATATTTATACCCCATACAATTGAGTCTTCAGACTTACTTTACAGAATTTCTTCTAGTTTTATTTTGCTTCAGCTGTAAACCACATTGAAAAATAAAATTAGTCTTTTTTCCAAGACCACAAAAAAAAGATTATTTTGCTTCGATACTAAATTTTGCTTTCCTAATAGAAAATAGATCTCCTGTATTTTCATTGATCTTGTGAATCTCATTGATTTCTGTTTCATTGAGAATTCTGGAATGGAATCTGCGAAAACTTTGGTGAACGCGTGGCGGCATTCGCGCAAAGACAATTGAAATTCGGTTCATTTTACTATTTCAAATTCATCTTTCTGAAAATATTCAAATACCTATCTCAGAATTAATCACATAATTAATCACAGGGTGAAATCACAGTTTTGAATGTAAACACGTAGTGTATGCTTTGGATAAATAATAATTATAAAATATTTAAGATACATTTTAATAATGAATTAAGTAACCATTTGAAGATAATAACAATAGAATAAAAAAGCATAGTAAAAATAAACAATTAATCTATAAAGAGGGTTCATGATAGTTAAAATCACTGCTTAAAGGGTACGCCTCAGGGTATACTTGGATGTAATTGGATTGTACACGCTTAGAGAGCCATATGCGTGGCCATGTAAAGCGGCTCATGTGCATTTTCTCGAAAATAGTTGTTCATCCCGTAGAAAATTTTTTTTCCCAGAATTTCTTCGCTGAATTAGGGAAACTACTATATTTTCAATGAATGCTCGGTTAAAAAGTAACATATAAAGAATAAAAAAGTTGTCTTTTAATGTCCAATTTTTCATTTTTTCTCTAAATCATTAAAAATTACAAATCCCTAAAAATGTTAGTACATCATACAGTGAACGTACACCATTGTACAAAGTCTCATTATGTACTGTACATGTCGGAGCTGCCTATTTTGCTGGAAGAAGAGGAAGTATAGATAGAGAGGTGGAGATAATTCCACATAAACCAGATAAACTGGAGCTCTTCACATATCCTATAATATATTATTCCAATGATGGTTTAAGGTTTCTTTTCATTCTGCTGTGACTGTATCATGGTGAATCTAGACCTAGTTTTTGTAAGCAAACAAAATAAACAGCAATTGCTCAGGCTGCAACATTGTATTTTAAAAATATTTAAAAATGATATTGATAATCGAAAATAGAAATAATATAAAATTTATCATGAGACAAAGTATTCATGCGAACCAACTTTCTTATCCTAGGCTTTTAGGGCGCTTGCCCATCTTCTATTTCAACTTTTAATTGTGGCTTTATTTGTGAGCAGCTTTAATTTTGAGCATCTTCTCTTTGTACAGTATATAAAAAAATAAAAATTTCATAATATTTTTTTTGCGCATTCCGGATCAGTTTAGCCGCTTTAACTTTTTTTGGATACAAACAAACAAAAACCTAGACAGACAAGCTAAATCTATATATAGATACCCTTACTATAAATAAAACGTTTTGCAGTGTGCGCGAGTTAGAGGTTATAAAAGGATTGCCATGTCTCAACCCGGCACTCTATATTTAACCATGGGTTGAAAACTTGAAATGCACGTTCAAATCTATTTCTCTGAGTTTTCACCAAGATAAAATAAATCCACTTATTGATTGTTAGACAACAGAGGATAGAAAAATATGAGAGTATAGTCAATGTACACACTAAGTATTTATATTCAATTTGAGTTCTAATATAGACCAATATTTTATGAGGTAGAATTTTAAGAACTAAAAATAAAGATATCTTAGAATTGTTCCAAGGCCCGGGCCTTAAACTAAAAGTCGTCGATTGTCGTTTAATAGAGTAAAGTAAGGTCTATAAGAACCTTATTACCATCTACTGGTTCCACAGTTCTCGCTCTCACGTAAAAATATTTGATCATTTCACCAGTTAATTCTTTTGAACTAAAGCAGTTTGAGTTTAAAAATGTACATGTCTAGGGCTACAAAAAAAAGAATAAGGGAATTAGTGATGTAAACCCAAAAGTCAAGGAGGTGCAACACTTCAAAATCCACCCGGACTCAGACATGCTCGCAAAAATGTGACGGCTTTTGACCCATGATTTAATATTTTGAGCAAACAGCTATGAACATTTTCAAATTGGGGAACAATCACTTTAACTAAAAACTATCTTGCACCTACCTAGGGTAGAGAGGGGAAGAACAATATCGAAACAATTCTTGATCAGGTTTATCAGAAGAGGACGCTGCGAGCTGATTAAAAACCCACATAGAGGATCATAAGCCTCAAGCACGCCCTAGATAAATAATACAAGTATATTTGCTCTAATATACTAAGATACTCAGCTAGCAACAGGCGATGCTTACATCCAGCCCAATAATGTTCCAAGAGTTCCTAATTTATCATGCGAACATAGAGGAGACACGTAATCCCTCAAACCCGAAAATGATAAATCCGAGAACTCTCTCCCTAATCCAAAGCCACGCCTGGGAGGAGCGGCAACCACCAACATGAAGCTCTACAACGCTCCTATGAAGTGACCACATATATTCGACAATAGTTCCTTTGTTATTATTTAACCAACCAATATCAGTCCCCACTGTAATAAATATTTTAAAACATTTGTCATTTTCATTTTCATTTTACTTTAAATAAATGTTAAGAAATATCCTTATTGATCTATCTTATTTTACTAAGCTGACTATTCAGTCAACAGAGTTGTTTTGCAAATTTGTTTTTCTTTTTTTAAATAAGAGTTATCATTGATCAAGGACGTACGGTTACTCTCATTTCTGAGCTGAAAACTTAAAATTTTGGAAATCAAAGATCAATTCTTGATCTCATCTTTTTTGCTTATCTCAAGATTAATTCAATTGTATCAAGAAAAGTGTATACAATTCAACAAATCAGAATCCGAGAAATTTTGAAATTATGGCGGATTAAAGTATCCAAGTAAAAGGTTTTCAGCTCTGATTTAATCTTTACGGGTTAACAAGGGTTAATGCAATTTTCAAATAAAACGCTTAAATTTGATCTTAATTGCAAATTGTATAAGTTCGACGTCTGCACCGTATGTATATACCTGAAAAGAAAGAGATGGTAGAGAAATATTTCGACAATTTCTTGAATATTCTTCAACAATGGATTTCAGCTTGTATAGATCACAAACTAGAAATATTATATATCTGATACCTTATAGATATATAAAGTAATCATCATGGTTGTTTGTCTGTTTGTATGTTCGATTATATCTCTGGAACCTCTGGACCAATTTTCCTCAAAGTTTGTAAGGTGAATTCGGGAGAACCACAGAAATGTTCCTTTCTTGATATAGAAATTCTAAATTCAGTTTGTTGACTTTTTAAAGGAAAGTTTTGCTACCAGAGGCCGAATTTACAGAATTTGTGCCGCGGCTTAAATTTGATATACGGCTCAAATATGGTTGGTTCCTCTTAAAGGTGTGTTCAATGATTCAAGATTTAAGCCGGCGCTCAATTGAAACCGGTTTTTGGCGAATTTGAAATTGGGCTCAATTTCATTAAATTAAGACTCAGGCAAAGCAAAGATTAAATAATGTAAACTTACTTAACAAGATATTACCTAAACTTCAAAAGATGTTACCTAATCTAAACAATATGACCTAAATTATTCAAGATATTACCTAAACTAAAGTAAACAAGATGTTCCCTAAACTTGACAAGATGTTTCCTAAACTTGACAAGATGTTTCCTAAACTTGACAAGATGTTACCGAAACTTGACAAGATGTTTCCTAAACTTGACAAGATGTTTCCTAAACTTGACAAGATGTTACCTAAACTTGACAAGATGTTTCCTAAACTTGACAAGATGTTACCTAAACTTGACAAGATGTTTCCTAAACTTGACAAGCTGTTACCTAAACTTGACAAGATATTACCTAAACTTGAAAAGATGTTCCCTGAACTTGACAAGATGTTACCTAATCTAAAAAATATGTTACCTAAACTAAAAAAGATAAGACCTAAATTAACAAAGATATTACCTAAACTGAACTAAACCAGATGTTACATAAACTATACAAGATGTTATATAAACTTTAAAAAGTGTTACCTAAACTTGACAAAATGCTACCAGATGTTATTAAAAGCTAACAATGCCCGATTCACAACGATATCCTTGAAACCTTTATCTGATCAATATTGTGGAAAATATTGTCGTTTTCTATGCTTAAAGGCATATTTATCTGGCAATCGCTTTATTTTTTCCTTTAGTAGAAATACGCAAGTAACTTTGCAGTGAGAACACAATTAAAAGTTTTATAAGTTTTCAATGCTATAAACTTTGATTTCCAAATCATATTTCATGAGACAAAGTTGTTAAAAGTAACTTTGAGAATCGGACAATGTAATCTTGGCATGGAGAGTCACTTACGCTTACAGTCCCTTTAAGAAATGTTACCTAGGCTAAACAGTACTGAGTAGAACCAAGCATTGATGGAGATTTTAGACCATTTGCTTCTACTTAAGTTCACCATTCTAATTGAAGATTTGTTCGCAATTTACAATTTAAAGCCAGAATAGGAAATTCCTGGCAAATACGGTGGTCGGCGATTATATCAAAAAATGAAGACGACTTTTTTGTTAAGTTTTAATTGTTAGCAAGCCTTTTCCGAATTACAAGTTTACAAGTAATTATAGAGAAGCTTTTTTAATTAATAGCTTCACTTTGATTCCATATTTTTGTGTAATTATGTTGTTTAAAAGCTTGATATATATATCAAATTAAAATCGAAAGTCGTCTTCCATATATTGATATAATCGCCCACCACACTATGAGTTAATGCAGTGAGACCCTAGGGTTTCCATTCGCAAAACTTTTGCGCAATTTTTGCGGAACGAAACTCAATATTTTTCTTTCTTTGCGCATCAATTTTGCGCGAAAAAACAACAATTTGCGCAATCATTCGCAAAAGTCATTTCGCGCAAAATTGCCCTATTCCGCTTTTGCGAAACTCAAGTTTTTTGCGCGAAAATAGCGCAAATTTTGCGCAAAAAATTTAGCCATTTCGTGGAAACCCTATGAGACCCACAGCTGTGGAATAGTATTATAATAATAGGAATTTGATGTGTAGTTGATATATAGAACGACAGTCATCTTCCTTTTCCACAGTTTTATGGGTCTCACTGTAAAGAAGTCCAAATTACATATTATTACTTAAAAAAGCACCCTTGGGAGCCTAGTTTTTAGTTTAATCCAGAACTTGGGAGATATCGATAGAATTCATAAAATGGGGCATTCCAAACCTACTGATAATAGACTGCTGCAGATACAGGGTGTCCCACGAAACATGACAATAGCAAGACGACTTGAAAGTCGTCTTTGATATTTGAATTTATTTGTGACATTTAGTCTTCTAAAGGGTGTCCCAAAAAACATGGGAATTCAGTGACGAATTCGATATCGTCTTTTCAAATAATTCTTTGATTTAGTATAGTGATACCTACTGAGAAAGCTGTAATCTGTAAGAGTTTCGTCTGCTATGTTCAAATTTTGTTTGTTTATGTTTTGACTGCAACCGGTTGTACTTAGTAAAACAAGAAAATTACAGTATACAAACAGAGTAAACTTGTCCGTATTCACTGTTCATCTTGCGGAGATATTATACACACATCTTTGCAGTCTTTTACCCTTTTCATTAAATAAACTCTAGCAGACATAATAATATTATGGCTTTTGAAATTAGGTATTACAATGCTAATTCATAACAAAGACGATATCGAATTCGTCACTGAATTCCCATGTTTTTTGGGACACCCTGTATCTTCTTTAACATGTATGATTCTTGAAACAATTATCACATAATTCTCCTTGCCCTGGCATTTCCAAAATGTGGTCTGCGTTTTTTGTGCTTTTAATATTACCGGAGATATAAAGAGTTTGGTTCAGATTTCAATTTTGTTAAATAAAAGCAAAATTGTCGAAATCTGAACGAAATTCTTCATATCTCGGGCAATATTGAAAGCACAAAAAAGGCAGACCACATTTTGGAAATGGCAGGACTAGGGGAATTTTGTGATTATTATCTCTAGAAATTTACTTCTAAAATTAGGTTGACAAATAAGCAAATTATATTAAAAATCAAGACGACATTCAAGTCGTCTTGCATACTGTCATGTTTCGCGGGACACCCTGTATTTATTTTATTGAAAAATTATATGGAGCTTTTTAAAACTGTTCCCGCACATTTATGCCTATGTATTTATATTTACAATTATTGTGATTTAGATATAACAGTATAAAACCCATTAAAAGATTGTCAAGACGACATTTTATACATTTTATTTAAGACTCCGAAGTTCTGTGTTAAACTGTATGTTGGGACTAAATCACTTACTTATTTTTTTTATTTTTTTTCAATAGTAGAAATACATTTGTAGTTAATACACATTGGAAAGTGTTATAACAATGCTTTTGATGTTGAACAAAATGACACTGCAAATAAGTTAAGGAAGACGATTATTTACCTGACTGAATTAAGCCAGATCAGATGATCAGTAAAGAGAAACACGGCATTGCACAATTTCGATAAAGCGGTGCTCATTCTAAATTATTAAATGCATGCAGGGACTGTACACGTAGCTTAAATTGACCCTTTATTTTTAGAATGCATGTCCAATTCACATCGCAATGGTGAATGGTGCCCTCAAAAGTTTGGTCAGTTTCCCTCCATAGGGAATCTCATTATTAGTGAGTTGAGGTCTGCAAATTTATAGCAGCTAAGTCAATAAAATGAACTTGTCAAAATTCATCACTTTTCGAGACATTCATTATTGGTCAGATGCAGGTTCATTGATTTCGGTGTGAATTGAAAATGCTACTCTAAAAATGAAGGGTAACTTAAAATATAGCAGTATATCTATGCCATCCCTTTGAAAAAAATGAATAAAGCCAATATTAATAAATTTTTTGACGTAACTAAAACCTAAATTAGACATTTGTCTTAAGGTAACATTTCATTTCTGTAACATTTTGAATTTGTAACACTTTAATATAATTTTTCACGCTGCGGAATATTTCTATGGATAAGTTCACCAAATTGAATGGAAATTAAATTTGTTTTCTAGGGTGGTGGATGGAGGTGGGGGGGGGGAGAGCAATTCTTGAAAATATAAACAAATTTCCATGCATTTACCTTATCACTGGATCACGGTGGTTTAAAGCTTTCCCAGCCGCCTCCAAGGACTCAAAAAACGTCCCAAACCTGTTTCATATTTTCATTTTTATTGCGTCATTTCTGCTTAAAATATTTTTTAAGATTGGGTCGGATGTATTTTTAATAATCTTTTTATAAAGTACAATACGATAAAATTAAAAATTTTGAATATGCTTTCTAAGATCTGATGTATAAAAGTTTAAGCAACATTCGTTTCTTTCTCACAAAAAATGTAAGATCTTTTGATATCAGTTTTTTTAAAGCTTTATCTCTCATTCTGAGTAAAAAGGTTACTTCCCCGGCAAGTCAAGAAAAGCTTAAAATTTTGAAACCTAAGAAGTTTCCTCGCAGAACCTAGTGTACTCTCCAAATGGTGTAATCCACTAAATCACACTTAATCTCAAATATCAACATTAATAATAATAATAATGCTATTAATACAACGAATAATATAATGATGGAAAAAATTAATTCGATCCTGTCTCAAGTTTATAAGAAATAAGTCTTTCAAGCATATTTTTTGGGGGAGGATGATAATCTCAATATACTGTTTCGTTAAATTTTAAAAAATTAAATCAAAGAATGTGTCAAAAAAAAAATGATATTTAAAGACGACTTTAATATCGTGTTTATCTTTGAAATAATTACCGACATTTGCCAACCTTATATTAGAAGTAACACTCATAAAAAAAATAATAGCAAAATGTTCATAAAGATAAAGAATTTGACAATCTTTGCTTTTTTATATAAGGCGATCTACCAACAACCTTTCTTTCAACTGCAAGATTTCTCGAAAAAAAAAATCATTTTAGATTTGATTAATCATGATTTCCTTGCATCATTGCTCCAGTTAACCAGGAGTTTACAAGTGTACTGCAGAAGTCGGACTGTTTACAAATATTGATTATAAACAAATCAAATTCAATGCAAATTATTCAAACTCATTTTTAACATATTAATCTACTTTTAAAAAATTACTAATTTAAATAACAAGAAAAAATAATAAAATAAAAGTTTTCATTCATCATTTCACATTCCTTCATCAAAAGCCTGTTATTTATCATGCAAAATTGTTCGTTAAATCCCGAAGTCTAAAAATATTCATGTAGGTTCATATTAAAACAAGAATTTTAGGACGGAATATCATTTACTCTCTGAAATGATCAGTGTTGCAGTACTCATGTTTTATTTTATTCAGAACATTTTTCTTTATTTTTGAACTTTTACTTTTAAGTTCATGCCTTGCATTAAAAAATTGAGTAGTTGGTAATAGGTAATAGATAAAAGGTAACAGGTAATGAAATAAAATAATCAAAAAATCTGCAATTTTTTTAACAATCAATCAAAAAATATAATCGATTTTATCAGAAAAAAAAGTCACTAAAATCTGAATGGAAAACTACCGGATTTTAACCTATGAATTGAATCTATGGAAAAACATGAAGACAAAGTCAAAAGATTTCCTAGTTTATCGTGCCCAGTTCGGGAGCTGTTTACATGGCAAATCATCTGCATCGTTTATCACAAAAACTATCACGAGGTTATACAGTACAAATTTTTTTTTGTAAAATGTACATAGACAGGCCTGATATATACACTATGTACATATCAATTCCACATTGTATCTGAAAAAGTAAGCTGCAAAGCATGTATACATATAACAAGCAAAGAAACATATTTAATCAGGGTAAAATAAATAACAATAAAATTATATTAATATAAAACAATTCTTTTAAAATCACAATTTAGTAAAAGATACTGAAAGACAAACCGTCAAGAACATTATAAACAAATCTTTGGTAATTCAATTTTAAAACTATAATTACAAAAAAGTTATGAGAATCTAATTTTTGTAAATTGTTGAGTATCATCAAAGGAACAATATTAATAATCCGTGAAAAAACATAAATTGTGTTTCTGCGAGAGTTTGAGTATTTTGTGAAACTGTGTTGTAGCGATGGGGGACATGTAGGAATTAAGATTTAGAAGATTTTTGCAAAAAAAAAATTTATAAATGTAAATATTATAGTATTTGAGTGCTTTTAAGTGTGGACACAAAATTACTTAAAATTTTTACTAATTCATATTTGCCGTGCTTTTTTGTCTGAAAACAGTTCAGATGAAAAATCATATATTAAAATGGAGTATACTAAAGTGTTTTGCCGTTATAACAGCTGACAAGTCAAATTCCCTTGTCGTTCTTCCCCCAACAATACTAAATTCCCCATCTACAGTTTAAATTCTTTCTTATTTCTTATTTTTGAAAGGAAAATGCCAAAAAATTTAAATTATTATTTTTATTATTTTGCCGTTTAGCGTTTTTTTCTTCAATGAAATAGAAAATACATTGATCAATATCAGCAAATGTTTTAACATTGCTTTCAATGTCTGAAAAAAAGAAGAAAAAAAGTGATTAAAACTGATAAGAAGAATGTATGGACTACACAATTACAGCTTTGCAACAGTACTGTACGTGACTATCAGCTGTTGAAGTCTATCAGCCTGCTGATTTCTCCTACAACAATAAATTCTAAAATTACAAAATATTCGGCAAAGTAGGGCCGGGTGTATATTTCATTGACTCAGTTTTGTTTGGGACGATAACATATATTTTGAGTATAAGAATCGGAAAAGTTTTCAAGAAAATATAGTGTAGTACATACTGAAGAATACACTTCAAGACGCTTTAAAGTCCGTTCCTACACTGTAACCTTTACTGTTCCCGTTTAACAGTGTACACTCTATTCAGGGACGTAGTCAGAAATTTTTCCAGGGCAGGGGTACAAGATACTGGATACAGGATTACTGGATACAGGATACAGGATACTGGATACAGGATACANTCCAACTACGCATTTTGCACACACCTGCTTTGAAAAAGGATATCCTTGTAGTGTTCTCCTTCCGGTAAGCAATCCAACAGCACTTCCGGCGGAAACAACCTTAATAAAATTTTGATTTATCATTTATTTCACTTTTGAAGTTTTTATTTAACAAAAGAAATCAAGCAATAAGATTTCTTACCGGCCCATAGACTCAAGTAATGATAATAGAACTAACTCGTTCTCCTAAAATTAGAACCATATTAATCGAACAAATTAAAATACATTCATTTTCATGTTCATTTTGAGAAAAAAGAGAGAGGAGGGGAAATGTAAAGGAGGGTAGAGGTATGAAAGGGGAAATGTATGGAAGGGGAAAAAAGAGGGTTGATTCGGAGGGAAAGAGGAAGATTGTGAAACTAGGAAAGGGAAAGTAGGGGAAAAAAGGAAGGTAGGTAAGGGTAGAGGAGAAGTTCAGGAAGGGTAGGGGAAGTTAGGGAAGGGTAGAGGAAGTTAGGGAAGGGTAGGGGAAATTATGGAAGGGTAGGGGAAGTTAGGGAAGGGTAAGGGAAGTAAGGGAAGGGTAAGGGAAGTTAGGGAAGGGTAGGGGAAGTTAGGGAAGGGTAGGGAAACTTAGGGAAGGGTAGGGGAAGTTAGGGAAGAGTAGTGGAAGTTAGGGAAGGGTAGGGGAAGTTAGGTAAGGGTAGAAAAGTTAGGGAAGGGTAGAGGAATTTAGGGAAGGGTAGGGGAAGTTAGGGAAGGGTATGGGGAAGTTAGAGAAGGGCAGGGGAAGTTAGGGAAGGGTATAGGAAGTTAGGGGAAGATTTTCATTAAAAAATCTATAATGATTAATGACATGAAGCACAAATAAATCTCAGCAATAAGCAACCAACCATCATTCCGTAGAAATTAAATGGTTTTATAGATTTTATTGTGAATAGGTGCTCACTAATATTTGTTTAAACCTCTTTTTTAGTTATCTTCAGTCTCTTAGATTAAATTTTTAAAATCAAACAGTACACTGACCTTAGTTGTATCCCTGTACAACAAGTTTACTGCTGTACTCCATACTTCTATATTTTTACTGTTGTACTCGCAGTACGCTTGTAAACAACCTTATGAAATAATGATAATAAACGCAAGTGCTAGATCTTCATCTAGGGGTATACAATATATCAGTTAAGATTGAGCCGAGCTTGTACAGGGTGTCCCAATAACATGGGAATTCAGTGACGAATTCGATATCGTCTTTTCAAATAATTCTTTGATTTATTATAGTGATACCTACTGAGAAAGCTGAAATCTGTAGGAGTTTTGTCTGCTATGTTCACATTTTGTTTGTTTATGATTTGACTGTGCCTACGGTTGCACTTAGTAAAACAAGAAAATTGCAGAATACAAACAGAGTAAACTTATCCATCTTCACTCTTCATCTTGCGGATACATTATTGACACATCTTTACAGCCATTTACCGTTTTCATAAAATAAACTCTAGCATACATAGTTATATTATGGCTTTTGAAATTAGGTATTACAATGCTAATTCATAACAAAGACGATATCGAATTCGTCACTGAATTCCCATGTTTTTTGGGACACCCTGCACATTGTACAAAATACAAAAATTTCTTTTAAAAAGTTGAGAAGCAGAGGGTCGTAGAGAAGTATCCGAAACAAAAGCTAGGGAAATTACAATCTTCTGGTACAATAATAATGGTACAAATCACATTATAATTGATTTTTTTGTTGACAATATTTTCCGATCTTGGTTAATACTCTTCAATTCTTGAAATAATAATAATAATAAGTGTACAGTGTACACAAGGTAATGAAAGAAAGGAGGAAAGGGGGGGGTTTGACACCCCCCCCCTTCTCTGAAACTGAAACTACCTGGGGCATGTTCATGAATGAGCTGGACTGATATGGTTGGATCCAGGCAGGAGAGAACCCGGAGAGAAATAAACCTTTCCGTCCCTTCCTGCTCGTCCAGGTACCTAGAGAAATAAAATTAATGATTATATCCTTCCTTTTCATCCAGGTACCTAGAGAAATATAATTAATAATCATATCCTTCCAGTTCATCCAGGTACCTAGCGAAACATTATTAAATCCTTCCTGCTCATCCAGGTACCTAGAGACTAGAGAGTTATCATCAATACAAAAAAGATTGTAAACGAATCCCAACCCTACTCACTTACAAAAATTAGCTCATTTTCTTCATCATAGATCAGATGGTAATTATACATTTAACTTAATAAATCTTTTTTGGTATATTGAAAAATTAAATTGTGAGCAATAAGCATAAAAAAAGATTCGGTTAAGATAGAAAAAAAATTGGAAATTTTTAGAAAAGTTTGCTTTGCCGAGGAAAAAGGAATGAAAGATATTCCCCCCCCCCCGCTAGGTTGCATTAAAGACCTTTTATAAATATGTTTTTTTAGCCTCTACCTTGCAACAGTATCTTTGCATAGTTGGTTGCAAAGTGGAGAACATAGCAGAGACTCCAGTTTTAGAAGAAAACTACAATCCATCTTGGGGTCTAAAGAAAATAATATCTTAGTACACTCCAGATTTAATCCTTATCAATGTAGAGAATACTACAATCCATATTGGATCCTTCAGAAATCCATATAGAGAATTCAATCCATATTAGATCCTACAGAAATCCATATAGAGAATGCTACACTCCATATTGGATCCTACAGAAATCCATATAGAAAATTGTACAATCCATATTAGATCCTACAGAAACAAAGATAGAGAATATACAATCCATATTAGATCCCACAGAAATAAAGAAAGAAAATTCTACAATCCATATTGGATCCCACAGAAATCCATATATAGAATTGTACAATCCATATTGGATCCTACAAAAATAAAGAAAGAAAATTCTACAATCCATATTGGATCCTACAGAAATTAAGATTACAAGTTAAATGTTACCTGATGAATAAGGAGGAAGTAATTCTAAAAACTCTTCCCTTGAACCAAAAAACTCTCCTAGAAATATAGAATTATAAAATTTATGATTTTCTAAATTTGAAGCGGCAAAAATGTCTAACCTGGTTCACATGCCAATGGTAGATTATCAGCTGGTATACTAGGTAGTGGACTGAAGTGACCAGCCCGGCTAGAATGAGAGGTCAGGCTGGCCAAGTAGGATCTGAGAAGAGTTAGAAGGGCCTGCTGTTGGTCTCCAGTTAAAACAAGATCCTAGCGAGAAAAAATTTCAGTTAAACTCCAAGAGCAAGAGCAAGAACGAAAAACATTTTTTTAGAAATTTAGCCAATGAAAGGTTATAAAATTTTCAAGCTTTTTTCTATTATATCAATATTTTATTAATCCCCCTTGCACTCTGACCTCCACCTCCCCCAAGTTTCGAAAATATTTGTTAAAATGTGGTACCTCAACATCCATGAGAAGCTGCCTCTGACTGAGAAGCTCCATGAAGTAGGTTTCCAGGAACAGCTGAAGAACAGCAGCGTTGTCAGCTGCTGTAGAGCTGCTCTCAAATGACATAAAGGTTTGTAGAAGCAGCTGAAGAACCTGAAGATCAAGCCATAAAAATATTTTTTGACATTCCAGGGGAGGGGAGGCTAAGTCCTTGTACACTCCTCTCCTCAAAATCTTGGATTTATTACAAACATTTAAAATATAGGAAATTTTTCTAAATCTAATCATGTAATGCAGCAACTGTGAAATGTAAATGAATTTTAACCTATTTTCGTATCATAGGGCCTTAATTCAATGGAATTGGTACACAAAAAAATGTTTAAATTGTATCTACTTACTTGTCCTAAGCTCCAGATATTGGATTCTATGAGACTAACACAGATTTCTGTGAAGACGACTGGAACCTCTAGCCGTAGCGCTAATGCAAGGTCAGAAAGACAATCCTGACCATTCTAAATAATAAAAGGATGAAGCATTAAAAAAAAAAGATTAAAAATTTTAGAATTTAGATATTTCCTTTTCTTCACTTGTTTTAGGATGAGTAGTGGACAGAGAGATAACAGATGAAAAAAGGCAAATCAAGAATAATAAAACACTTTAGTGACTGAAAGGTGGTAGTTTACAAAAATTTCATTACCCATACTTGACACCTCGTTTGGGACAAAATAAATGGATTTCAAATTTTTTCCCCGAAAAATCTCTCAGCTCCATCTCAAAGTTATAAAAAATTTAAGGGGTAGGAAGGGAAATACCTGGGTTTGGTCAAGAAGAAGCTCATGATACTTGAGAAGAGTCGAACTAAGTTGAACCACAGGAACCAGATTTAACCAAGTTCCTGAACAACAAAATTTTGTTTCGTTGTTCATAATCAAGAAATATGCATTAGTACCTAAATACTCATAGGCAGCTCATTATGACCTCTAGAATCTGTATTCATATTATTTTATTTCTGGAGACAACACGTCCTTTAATGCATACTTTAAGCAAAGATTATTTCTAGTAACAAGAGCCCGCGATTTAAAAAATTCTGGAAAATATGGCTCAGGTCTAAGCTGTTGTTGGGCTTTATTTACGGCTTGAGCTTAAGGTTCAAGCTGCATCTTATTTTCCACAGAGTTGAGTTCAAAAAACCGGTTTAATATTCATGGTATGGTAATTTCATGGTAGGATTTGGCGCATTCAGGGTTTTAATGAGAACAAGACTCAACATTGAGCCTTATTCTCCAATAAAAATTACCTGAACCACCAATAAGTACAGCTGCCACAGCCATCTCAGCAATCAGCTCCTCCTCTTTCTCTTCTTCCTCCTTCAGTAGCCTCAGCTTGGACTCAATAAACTCTAAACTCAGTGCTGATTTAAACCCTCTAAAAATCAGTTTAAAACCTGGTATCCAACATAACATAATTTTGGAAAATGGAAATAAAAACGGGACTGTTAAAATTTGAAGGGATCCTTCAATTCAAAGAAGGGCATGTTTATTCTCCAATTCACAATAGTACCCTTTACAACTGGTAATCAATAATGACGAAAATATCGTTAGAGCTTAAATAGTTCACTAATCACTATATTTCTGGAACAAAGTAAACCACAATTTTCAAAGTTAAAAATCTGAATATCTCTTTTTTCTTCACTAACAAGGCTTTTGAGGGTACCTTTGTGTATCAGACTTGTCATTTAAAAAATGAAAGGTCACTTAAACTTACAACTACATTCCTTCAATAAATATTATGATATATTTCTTTAAATGATTTTCCCTGAGAGTAGAAGAATGAAGAAGAAGATGAACCAAGCATTCAAGACAGTTTTCTCCTTAACATTTAAAGCTGATAAAACATTGGCAAGGGCAGAAAGGGTTAAAACTAGAATAGACTTCGTTACTGAGACATATTAGAGCGCTCGAAAACTAGTCGTAATTGTAAAAATAAAAATATTTATAAAATAGTAATTGCATGCTCAGCTCTTCTGCTTTGCTCTGTAAAAACTGACAATAGTTTAAAATCTTTGCGTTACATCTATCATTTTTCAAAGATGTTCTAATATGTCACTGTAAAATGTAAAAAAAATCTGCCCAGTCTTATAAAGTTATACTTCTTGTCCAATAATAGAATTTTTAACCAAACTATTATTTTTATTATCATTAAGTCGTAAAACATTTTCCTCCAAAGAAGGGTTATTACAATTGTGGAATTTAAGTTAAATTAAACATCTGCAAGCTTAAGTTAAAACCAAGCTGTGACTTATTAGATCAATGTGAAATTAGCAAGATTTTTACATAATATTTGTATTGCAGTGTTTTACAGCTTAAAAAGTGTGTTTGTTTTAATGGGATGTATCCTTTCCTGAGCCCGCGATTTAAAAAATTCGGGAAAATACGGATCGGGTCTAAGCTGTCGTTGGGCCTTATTTACGGCTTGAGATTTCGGATTCAAGCTGCATCTTATTTTCCACAGAGTTGAGTTTAAAAATACCGGTTTAATATTCTATTTGGTTGATTTTCATGGTAGGAGTTGGCGCATTCTGGGTTTTTATGAGAACAAGACTCAACATTGAGCCTTATTCTCCACTAAAACCAACCAAGGTCGGTTTTATTTTCATTGGGCCTAACTCCTTAAGTCGAGCCGAAGATCTTGCAGCTGTCAATCACGTGACACAAGCTGTCGTCAGAGTTGGGTCGAAGATTGGGTCATAAAGTCGGGTTTAAGGAATTACGGCTCGAGCCGAAGTTTTTAAATCGCGGGCTCAGATTAAAAATAATTCATTATTTAAAACTTTGAATATATTTGAATTTATTTACAACCTAAAAGTAGAATGATTTTGTGAGTGACACCAGAGTCTAAAATATTCTCCTGTGCTGTTGGTCTCAAGACTACCTCTTGGATAAAGTATTTTACAGACGCCTAAATCATAAAAACATGAGCTAGAAGTTCAATGCTAATACAGTGAGATCCATAATCAGTCCATGGAATAAGAAGAAAACAGTTAAACAATCTTTTTCCGAATTTAATGAATTTAAGCCGCGTCTCAAATTAATCCAAAACCGGTTTCAATTGAGTTTAAATCTTGAAAAATTGAAAAATTGAGCGCCGGCTTAAATCTTGAAAAATTTAATACAATTTTAAGTGGAACCAACCATATTTGAGCCGCGGTTTAATTTTAAGCTGAGGGTTAAAATTCTTTAAATTCGGCCTCTTGTGTGTAAAATGTAGATACTTAATGATATTATAATGCAAAAAACATTAACCGTAGTTTAAAAATCAATTTTAAAGTAAAATAGGTTGTATAGACTGCACAGTTGCTGTTTACAAATGTTCATTGGACTAATTAAAATCATATCTTGAGTGTAAAAGTCATCTTATTATTCCACAGTTTTAAGGTTTTCATTGTGTGTACTTGTAGGTTGTAATGTATACGGTGGTAGGCGATTTTAGCAATATAATGAAGACGACTTTTTTATTTAAGTTTTACTTGTTAGCAGGCTTTTTTTCGAATTACAAGTTTAAAAGTAATTAAAGAGAAGGTTTTTAAATTGACAGTTTCTCTCTTTTTCCATGTTTTGTGTATCCATGCTGTTTTAAACCTTGTTATAAATTAAAATTAAAATCTAAAGTCGTCTTCATTTTATTGATATAATAGCCTACCACCGTATTAAAATTTTAATTACTGAAAACTTTTTAAATAGCATACATAATTTGTTACAAACAGCTTCAAATTTTATAGAAATTTTAGAACTTCTTACACCCCTTTATCTGGTCGAAATTGAAAAATTTAGCTAAAAACAATGTATTAATTATTAAGGTACTGGACATCCATCAATGCAAAACAAACAATCCTTGTATAAGACAGATATCATCCTTTTTAGGTACACTTGTATACCTGTAGTGGAGATGAACAAGTAAATCTGTCCAGGACGGATAGGATAGGTAAACCACTCATTCTAGATTCATATCAAAAATAATCAGCATTTTTATTTTAACTGAAAGTTCAAAATAAGTACAGTAAGAACCAAAAAACTGTGGAACAGGAAGAAGACTTTTAGACTCAAGTTATGATTAAAATATTCGAATGGATCTTAGACACAGAAATTGTACGGTATAAACATACCCATTTCACTTAAGTAAATGATTTTAAAAGTGACTAGAAAAACTACAATTAAGTATTGCCTTAATTTCCTTCTATTCCACAGTTTTTTGGTTCCTTCTGTACATTATAACGTTTAATTGTTGTATACTCAAAATTTCCAAGTTATGTTTAATCTTTGTTTACTTTTTATGTTTAAACTACAGTAAAACCCTTTATAACGAATACATCGAAAGAATTCATAAAATGTCGTATTCTTCACTTTCTGATAATGGAATCTTGCAAATATTTAGTTTTTTAATTAAATGATTATATGGAACTCTTTAAAACTGTTCCCGCATATTGATGGTTATTTATTTATTTTCGCAAATACTGAAATTTACGTAATATAGTGTAAAACTCATTGAAAAATTGTCAAGACGACATTTGATAAATTCTTCCGATGTATTCGTTATTAAGGGTTTCACTGTACATTAAGAAGGTTTTATCCATATTTGTAGTAAGGGATGGGAGTCGTTCAGAGGTCAGTTAAAAAAATCCGGGTTTTTGACTTAAAGTGCTCCACAAGAGTGTGAGTTATCTATTACATTTGTATTCTCGATAAGGTTAATTTTACTAATTGCTTTAAAAACTCGTTTATTGTTAATTCTTTGCTGATTGGTCTGTGTAAACATTTACCCAAAATTAGGTTAGCAATACAAGGAAATTGGGTGCGCATTTAATGTTCCATTACTCGATTAGGCAAATTGAGTGAGGAATTGAGAATGGTTTTTGATAGTAATGAAGTAGAGTTTTTGTTATGGAGCAGAGATTAGGTGGTTAATACAGAGGGTCTGAGGAAGTTAAAAAAACACTTTTGTTATTGGGGAGTCATAGTAGATAGATAGATAGAATAAGCAAACTTGTCAAGCATGCAATTATGAAAATGCAACTCAGTTTACGTTTAATTTACGTTTAATTTACATTATTTAGCATGCGGGTTTATATTTCTACCTGTAGTAGGGCAGGGATAATGAGTATTTACTCTTATTCTCATAGTTTAGATAATGATCTGCTAGTTTAACACAAGATTCATTATATAAACTTTTAACACTCTCAACCTCAGCAGCAGATATCTCCACACCATTGGGTTTCATCACCTTTACAAACAAACCAAGTTTTAGAAATCAATGTGATACAACAGGAGAGAGGGCGAAAAGCGATTTTTGAACATGTAAAAGCGATTTTTTTCGTCCTTTTTCATATTTTTATCTAAAACTTAATTAATCTCCTCGATTCAGTGAATGAAACCTTAATAAAAAATTTTGCAGTCCGCCCAAACATACCTAACTTTTTGGGGAAAATAACTTTGAGAAAAACAAATGCACTTAAGGTAATTATGAAGTTATAAGTAAATAAAAGAAGAAGCTATCTGAGGTTAAGATTGATTTAATATAAAAAAAACAATTTTTTTAAAAAACTTTTTAATTAAAAGTATTTACTTGAAGCCATGTTAGCTTATGCAGAGCTGTCCTGAGAACTAGATGAGCTTCAGATAGAAGATGAAGATGTCCATGAGGAGTTTCAATATTCATCTCCGCCACGGTCAACATGTCCTGGTAGAGGGTCAAGGAGTCCGGGATATGGAGGGAGTATATTGTCCAATCATCCTTAAATAGTTTAGTACACAATCCTAATAAATCAAGAACAATCAAACAAAAAAAGTTCTGCAATTTTTCGACTTTGATGCCAGCTCCAAACCTAGGAATGATCACACTGAGGTCACCTTAATGTTTACTAAACAATGACCATCATCCACATTCACATTAATTCAATCCTGAATTTGCTATTGTTAATCAAAAAGACAAATAAATTTATTACAGATTTTAGAATAATTACTTAAGTTGTTTAGCTTCTTATATTCAGATTTCTTGTTTTTGTCTATCGTTGGTCCGATAATAGACACTGTAAAATGTTTTAAATATTCGTTTTTATACTGGAGCGCACAGGATGAGAGGACAATTAAATATCCAGAAAAGTTCTATTATAAAAAACCAAAATTCCGGGGAAAACTGTTTCTGAAAAAGGGAGAGAGATTTTTTTATCAAAATATAAACCCTGCATTAATTACCTCCTTCTGTGAACCTGTCTCAACTGACGGAGCTGCCAGAAGAACTAATCTATTTGTTCCCAGGACTAGAGTTTTTACTCCAAGAAAAGGTCGGAGGCCAATTAAACAGATCGGAGTATTCTTCGGAGGACATGCATTGGTTATGTCATCAATTAACTACAAAACAGATTCAATAACTTCTTGGAAATTAAACTTTTAAGATTTAATATCTTATTTTTTCTTCTAATAGACAAAGTTAGGAAAAAGTATAAAGTGTTGATACAAGAATCAAGAAAACTTTAAAAATAGCGAAATTATTAAAATTGAATTTCCTCTGCTTCTCTGACAGTATGATACCCTGATCTCAGAGTGTAGGTCTCTAAACCTGAAGAAAAATTTATATTTGTTTTATAATTTCTCCACCTGGAAGAATTTAACTCCCAACATATTAATTAAACATATTTTCTTTAAATAAGATCCCCTCGTAAGAGATTTCATATCTTTTTTGCCCCTTTTTTAACTATATGTTTTCTCATCTCTTAGTTATGAAGCTAAAATTTCATTAAAAAAAGTTCAAAGCCTTCATATGCGATCAGAAATAACAAAGTCTGATATATGAAATATCAAAAATGAATGTTCAGAACAAAACACTAAGACAGGCACAAAACAAACATGAAAACAGTTAGGAAAATTAAGAATTAAAGAAAAAAGAAAACAAAATTAATCAAGAAAACGATTAGGACAACATACAGGAGAATAAAAGAAAGACAATTAACAGGAATACATACAGGAGAAAAAAAAAGTCAGGAAAACAGACTTTAAAACAGATAGGAAATTAGACAGGAAAACTGACAAGAAAACAGACAGAAAAACAGACAGGAAAACAAAAAGGGACAGGAAAACAAGACAGGAACACAGAAAGGAACACAGGCAGGAAAGCAGACAGGAACACAGACAAGAAAACAGACAGAAACACAGACAAGAAAACAGACAGGAAAACAGACAAGAAAACAGACAGGAAAACCAAGAAAGGAACACAGACAGGAACACAGACAGGAAAACCGGCAGGAAAAAAGGCATAAACAAAGAAAGGAAATTAGACAGCCAAATAAGTCAGAAAAAACTCAATGAAAACAGTTTAACCCAGAACTTTGAACATACCGCAAGGATTCATCAACTGTTGTTTTGACAATACTAAATGGGTTTTATACTATTATACCTAAAACTCGCAAATTGTAAAAAAAATAGCTATGAAAAAAACGAGAAAAGTTAAACAAGCTCCATAAAATTATTCAACCAAAAACTAAAAAATATCTGCAGCATTCTTTCAACCCAGAACTCCGGACATACCCTAAACTCACTAATTGTAAAAATAAATAAAAACCCATGAAAAATGCAGGAAAAGTTTAAACGAGCTCCATAAAATTATTCAACTAAAAGCTTAATATCTACAGCATTCTTTCAACCCAAAACTCCATAAAATTATTTAACTAAAAAATAAATATCTGCAGCATTCAATTATCAGTAGGTTTAGAAAACGACATTTTATAATTTTTTTCTATATTTCCGAGGTTCTGGGCTAAACTGTATAAAAAAGAAGCAAGAAAGCCAACAAAAAAACAGTCAAGAAAGCAGACAAAAAAAACAGGCAGCAGACAGGAAAAACTTCTGTAGAATGTATTTACCTGTCTCTGTCAAGGCATGAATAAGTGAAGGTTCTAGAACAATAGATTTAACCGGGCTCGTGAATGGATATGTTGCAATCTTCTGTACTCCTACACCTTTACCCTGCCGACGGATATGCCCCGGTACATGGTAGAGATATCCTTCATGTGTGCTAGTGAACATTAAAGTCACTGACATCAAGTGGGAATACATCATTGACTGAAGAGGGTTGTGTAACTGCTCCGGGGTCTGAGGAGTCCTGTTTCTCCGAACCCTGAACTCTCTCCAGTACACAGGATGGACTGTAAGAAGACCTAACTTCTCAGTTTTTTCATTTTCGGAGATTTTCGCATAAACCAGTGTAATTGCAGTTCCTTCAATTCTTTTGGCAGATTTCTGAAAAGCAGCTGGATTTGTCTCGATGATGATGTTGATGTATGGCGGATGTGAACACGGACCGATGATTTGTTCCAAAATGTTTGGTGAGGACAAACTGCCGATCTCGCGCTGCTCATTGTTCACGAGTGGATTACGGATCACTTCAATCCCAGCATAGAGTTCTGGATTATCCTGACTGGATCGTCTGCCGAGTAGAATATGGTCCGGATGTTTTCTAATCGAGGATTTGTTAATTTCTCTCTCACAGCTGGAATCCATTCTTCGTCGTTCTGTAAAATTCATTTTAATTATTCCAATGTTTCTCTGAACACAGGCGAATATATTTTCTTCTTTGTTTCCAGATGTTAGGTATGCTTTTTTGTTATATTCTTTTTCGTTGAGTTTGATGAAAAAGAATGAAATTTCTGATAAATAGTATCAAAAAGGGTTTAAAAACCTGCTATGCCAATTTTTTATCATCTTTCCACAAAGCATTAAAAATCAACCCACCCCAAAGTGCAGCAACAAATTTCTATTCATTTTTCTAAATTGCTTGATCTTTTTGAATTTTTTTATGATTTTGTATCATGAAGTATCAAATTTAGAGTAAAGTTCGAGAGTTTATTGTACCTGTTACATTGTTGAATATTTTTTCTGATAAGTTATGATTGGAAATAGGAATTGTTTGAGCCTTTCCAGAATTTGAGTTATATTCAACAGAGGCATCAGAGTCAGAACTAAAAAAATAGTTTGTTCTTTTGTTTTGATTTACATTGATGAAAATCAATACATCAATATTTAAAGCACTATAGTTTCAGTAGAAGTAAATATTTCCATTTACTGTTTTAACGCCGATATATGGATTTATCTCTAATTGGATAATGCGCTAGATAGAAAGATAGATGTTACCGCCATGCAATTTATATCAGTTCAGAATAGACACCAAACGCATGACTGAACCCTGATTGGATCAGGCGCTAATGTACTCGGCATACTAGCGTGAAAGATAGATCAAAATTAAACGATGGACCATGCATCTTTTTCCGTTCCAATGATTAAAAAGTCACATTCGTTGAGTATTTTAATAAAAATCTGGGTTAAATTTAATATAATGTCAGAGACATAATGGCTTAACACAATATTACAGCATCACAGGGCCGGGCTTAAGTTACAGCATCACAGTGGTTTAAACAAGGATAGCATCACAATGCAGTGGGTTTAACAATGTTAGCATCACAATGGTTAAAACCATATTAGCATCCCAGTGGCTTAAACAATATTAGCATCACAGTGGTTCAAACAATATTAGCATCACAGAGGTTTAAACAATAATAGCATCACAGTGGTTCAAACAATATTAGCATCACAGAGGTTTAAACAATATTAGCATCAAAGTGGTTCAAACGATATTAGCACCACAGTGGTTTAAACAAGGATAGAATCACAGTGGGTTTTTTAAATGTTAGCATCACAGTGGTTAAAACAATGTTAAAATGTTACCATCTTAGTGGTTTAAACAATGTTAGCATCACAGTGGTTAAAACAACGTTATCATCACAGTGGTTTAAACAATATTAGCATCACAATGGTTCAAACAATATTAGCATCACAGTGGTTTAAACAAGGATAGAATCACAGTGGGTTTTTTAAATGTTAGCATCATAGTGGTTTAAAACAATGTTAAAATGTTAGCATCTTAGTGGTTTAAACAATATTAGCATCATAGTGGTTTAAACAATATTAGCATCATAGTGGTTTAAAACAATGTTAAAATGTTAGCATCTTAGTGGTTTAAACAATATTAGCATCATAGTGGTTTAAACAATATTAGCATCGTAGTGGTTTAAACAGTGTTATTATCACAGTGGTTTTAACAATGTTATCATCACAGTGGTTTTAACAATGTTAGCATCACAGTGGTTTTAACAATGTTAGCATCATAGTGGTTTAAACAATGTTAGCATCATAGTGGTTTAAAACAATGTTAGCATCACAATGGTATACACAATATATTAATAGCATGTGATTTAAACAATGACATAGTAGTTAAAAATTCATAAAATGATCAAATAAAAGTGTATATTAACCTGAAACTGTACATGCTTAAACTCCTTGGGGGATCCTCGTCCCCTCCCGACTCTTCCAACTTCACCTAGCATCAGAATTTGAAAAGAAATGTTAATGAGCAAATAATCCATAATGTCCAGAAAAATCATTCCTGCCCCCACCCCTCCCTCCCTGCACGTTCTACATTCCAAGTTTTCATTACGTTTTCATTACCCCCTGATGTTAAGAAAATTTTACTTTTTTGAAAATCAAAAATTTTTGAGAAAAGGAATAATCATTTGAGGTAAAAATAAATCGAACTTTAAAAAATGAAATTTAATAGGAAAAGTGAACAGTTAGTTACCTTAAACACATGAACCATACTAGGACTCAGACAGGAAACGATATCTTCAGTCAGCTGGATTTCTGAAGGCATGTAGCTCAGGTGGATTTGCATACACAACTGAAAATATTTATTTAAAAATTTGTTTAAATTTGCATTTTAGCTAAAAAATTAATTATGAAGTTTTGAAAAAGGATTTTTCAAGTCAGATAAAAATAAGTAATATAGACACAAAATTCATCCTTTGTAATTTTTTCAAAATTTACTGATTCGGTTCAGCTGTTTCAACATTTTTGAAAAACCGCTGGTCAATTCATGCTCTGATAAGAAAAAAGCCATTTGGTTCAAAAAACAATCCCTGAAATTCATTTGGAACTCAATAGAATTTACAAAAATATTTTTCAAGTAAATTTATTTTGGAAAGATTTTCAATTAGTTTATTCCAATCTAGAATCTTATCTAATTTAGTGAATCAATGTTTAACAATTTCAAGGAACTCTCCAGTTGCGTACGTCTGTCTTACCGCAGTAATTCTTTACAGCTTCGTCTTTACAGGAATATAAGAGATATCCATCGCTTCTCTTTTAACATATATCTTCCACATAATTGATCAGAAAAATCTTTAAAAAGTACCATTAGGAATCAGACATTCTTCAATTACGTAACCACTAAAAATGTCGGCCAAATAAACTAAAGACTAACCTGAAAGTCTATATATTTGTATTTAGTCGGAGTCTGACTGGCCAAGGTATACTTGAAGACGTTAAGAGTATGCTCTGTCAATATTATCAGGTTTCCTGTAGAAAGTGAATATCAATTATCGCTTTTTTGAAAAAAAATACTTTAATCGTTTGGTTACAACGAGGAAAATTTTAACAAATTGATCATTTTAAATGAAAAAAACGAGATGATCTTTTACACAAGTCGCTACAACTGAAACTTTGTTGGTTTTAATATTTTTTTCTTTAAAAAATAAAACGTTTTATATGTTTTAAAAAGACCGCTAATTTAATATTTTTTTAAAACAATGTCAATCCCTACCTGTAGAGGAGCAGACGCAGATATTTAGAGGTTTAGTCCCACACACCAGCTCTATCATCTCAAAGCTCTGCTCTTCCTTGTTGTTTCCTGAAAGCGTCAAACAAGTTTCATATTTAATCTTCAATCTTCATGCTAAACCTTGAGTACCGATATCGCTTTGATGCTGTTTGCGGGATGGAATTTGACGAATATTTTAAAGATTAAGAACAATACAGCTATTTTTTTTGTACTGCACTACACTGTTACCGTACTGTTTCTGTACTGTACTGTACTGTACTGTACTGTACTGTACTGTACTGTACTGTACTGTACTGTACTGTACTGTACTGTACTGTACTGTACTGTACTGTACTGTCTACCTGGAGTAACTGCAGCCACTCTAGCTCTCATAGGATGCAGAACAGACTCCTTGTTCCACCAGTTGATGTACACTCTAAACCAATCGAATATTAAAATTCATATTGTTTGTTCGTTTTCAGCTCCCCTTTTAAGGTTTGATAGATAAACAATATATCGTTTAAAAAAAGTTTAATACCTTACAAAAGCTTGATCCTCTCTAACTTCCTTTGCTAGTACATATCTTCCTAAACCATTCAATGCTTTGTTTAATCCTTCCTTGACATTTGGTGGTATTGATTGATATAATTATTTATTGAATCCTGAATTGGCGCTTTAATCATGGATTAATCTTAATTGATTACAGAGCTAGTTGCATAATTACTTGACTGATAATGTCATTGATGTATTGATTGGAAAAACTATTTCATTGATAAATTAATTGATTTATTGATTAAAAGATCAACTGGTTGGTCAATTGATAACTTCATTAACCTAACATTTGGGTGAACTATTCAATGATTGATTGGTGAATTAATAGGTTGATTGATAAAGTAAGTTAAGATATATTACCTACAGGACTATACAGTATATTCTCTACCAAATCAACTGTTGGGAATGAAAAGAAGGATTCAGGGGAACTAAGATCTCGAACTTCAACCTTCAAAATAAACTTGCATTTATCTTTTTTTGGTAAATATAGAAAACAAAAACAACCAAAAAACTATTTTTACTTAAAAAAAACTAAACAGAAGAAAAAATTATTTTTAGTATAAAAAATTATTTTCATTCCCACATTTATAATAACAAGATGGTTTTTACAAAATTGTAAATTTTTAAAGAATTTATTCTCTTATAATCAAATCAGGCATTATCAGTATTATTACTTTAACAAATCTAAGTTACTAGAGCAGGACCCATTAATCTGAATAATTTAGGAAGACGACTGTAAGGTTTAATTTATGATTGTAAATTGTCAAATGTACAATATACATAAAACACAGCAATTTAGGCAATGTGCACAGACCGATTTCTATGAATTACAAAATTTTGCAAGCTATTAATAAGACAACTTGGTTTATAACATCAGAGACATAAATATATACAATTGCGCATACGCCACAATCCCTTAAACAATTTCCTGTGCTAACGTGGGTTGGGACGAATGGGTTCAGTAAAATAAACCTGATGGAGGGGAGAGGCAAGCAGAAGAAGGTTTCCAGCAGTTACACTTGCGACAGGTTCAGGACAGGAGACAACATCCTTCATGGGCATACAACTTTTTGGAATGGAACAGGGGCGTGAACAGGATTTAATCCAGGGAGAAATGGGGGTAAAACTCCCTAGTTTTAATCTTCTTTCGTTTAAATGTGTGAAAATGATGTTACTACGAAAAGTAAAGATACTTTATTATGTTGATTTTTTAAGACTACAGCTTATGCTTATGATTTGTTGAATTTTAAGTGCACCTAGTAAAACTAATTTCAGACTTTCAGGGGCGCATACAGCATTTTTTGCAGGAGGTGGAGGGGCTTAAAACTCCCATGCCCCCATGAAAACATTTTGTCTACGACAAACCGATGAGGAAAATGTAAAGTCTAAAAATACTTATAGCCGACATCTTCGCCTTTGGCATAAATAAATAGTCGATAAATTGATTCTTGGGGTCCTGTGTGTTCCATAAAGTTTTGATAAAAAGAATTGTATGTCCCTGCGATGTGAAATGATGAACTGACAAAACTCGAACCATATTCAACTCAATTCAACTTCTCTGAAAAAAAATAAATGTTAATTCAGAATTCTTCTTAATCTTTTTTAAATCATTTTATCTGCATGTCCATCATACAGCTGATATAATTATTTTATTTCTTTAAAAGTCTGAATAACAGTCCCATTATATTAATACATAGAAAAACTAAACGTATTTTAAAATATATTACTGGCGATATTGGTATATTCCTAGAGAACGATTTTTGGACCCCCCCCCCCC